>NW_027101575.1:0-17389 GCF_035046505.1 Tiliqua scincoides
TGAATAATGATGTTATGATTAGAAGTTCGCCTGTGAGATTAATTGTGGGGGGGAGGGCCATATTTATTAAGTTAGCTATAAGCCACCAGGATATTGTTAGAGGAAGAATAAGTTGCAGGCCGCGGGCTAGAAGGAGTGTTCGGCTATGGGTGCGTTCATAGTTTGTGTTTGCTAGACAAAATAGTATTGATGAGGTAAGGCCGTGGGCAATTATCAGTAAAATTGCTCCTGTTAGGCTTCATGGGGTTTGAATCAAAGCGGCTGCAATTACGAGGCCTATGTGGCTTACTGATGAGTAAGCGATTAAAGATTTTAAGTCAGTTTGTCGTAGGCAGATTGAGCTGGTTATGATGATGCCTCAAATGGCTAGAATAATAAAGGGGTAGTATAGTTTTGTTGAGAGTGGGTTTAGTAGGGGGGTGATTCGAATGATACCGTAGCCTCCGAGTTTCAGTAAAATTGCAGCCAGAACCATTGAGCCAGCGATAGGGGCTTCCACATGGGCTTTTGGGAGTCAGAGGTGGAGGCCATATAAAGGCATTTTCACTAGGAAGGCGATTAAGCAGGCAAGTCATAGTATGTTATTTGTTCATGAGTGGGGGGTTTCTGGTTGAATTAGGTTTATTATTACTATTGAAATGTTGGAGTATTTAGTGTTTAAAAATAGAATAGCAACTAATAGGGGGAGAGATCCAGCAAGTGTGTAAAATAGAAAGTATGTCCCTGCGGAAAGTCGCTCGGCTTGGTTTCCCCATCGTGTAATAACAATGAGGGTGGGAATTAATGTTGTTTCGAATATAATGTAAAATAGGGTGAATTCGGTTGCGGAGAATGTTAATAATAGGGCAACTTGTAGGGTTGTAATGACTACTAAAAAGTTTCGTTTTCGAGCAAGAGGTTCGTGTTGGAGGTGGTTTTGGCTAGCTAGGGCTATTAGTGGGAGAAGTCAGCAGGAAAGGATTATTAATGGGGCGGAAATTGAGTCAATGTTTAGGTAGGAAGAGGAGAATATTATGCTAGGGTTTAGAGGATACTTAAATCAGACTAGACTTATTAGTGCAAGTAGTATTGAGTAGGAGGTGTATATTGTGAAAAGGATGTTTTGTTTTGATAGAAGGGCTGTTGGAATTAATATAAGGGTAGGTAAAAGAATTTTTAGCATTGTAAGAGGTTTAGGTTTTTAAGATGGTCCGAGCCATGTGTTCGAGAGGTTGCCACTAATAAGGCGAGGCCAGTTCCTGCTTCACAGGCAGAAAAAGCAAGGAGGAGAATGGGAGAAATGTTTGTGGAGGGGAGTTGTAGTGTAGATGAGAATGCTGTAAGTGCTATAAAGAGGGCTAATATTATGGCTTCGATACAGAGTAGTGCGGAAACTAAGTGTGTTCGGTGTAGGGCCAACCCTAAAATTCCGAGTACGAAGGCAGAGGAAAAGGTAAAATATGTTGTCATATGGCAGTCCAGGGTTAAAACCTGGGGCTACTAAGTCGAAATTAGTTGTTTTATTTATACTAACTGCCTACTCTGCCCACTCTAGCCCCCCTGCTAATCATTCGTAAATTAAGCCTAGTGTTAGAAGAATAATGATTGCGGATATTCAGATTAAAGTGGTTGTTGGTTGTATAAGGTTTATGGCTCATGGGATCGGAAGGAGTAGCGCAATTTCTAGGTCGAATAGAAGAAATAGGATTGCAACTAGGAAGAATCGAAGCGAGAATGGTAGACGGGCGGTTCCTAATGGGTCGAAGCCGCATTCATATGGGGAGAGTTTTTCTGTGTCTGGTGATATTTGTGGTAATCAAAAGCTAATAGTAATTAAGATAACTATAAGGGTTGTTGTAATTAAGAATATGGTTGTTATATTCATTACTCTTTCTTAAGGTTTTATTAAGGCTTAGTGATTGGAAATCACTTGTACTGGTTGATACTAAAAGAGCAAGAGCCTCATCAGTAAATTGAGATGTAAAGGAACAGTCATACAACGTCTACGAAATGTCAGTATCATGCGGCGGCTTCAAATCCGAAGTGGTGGTTTGTTGTGAAGTGATATATGATCTGTCGTAGTAAGCAAACAATTAAAAAAGTTGATCCAATAATTACGTGGAGGCCATGGAAGCCTGTTGCCACAAAGAATGTTGACCCGTAAACGCTATCTGAAATAGCGAAAGGGGCTTCATAGTATTCTATGGCTTGGAGGGCGGTGAAGTAAAGGCCCAAGGCAATGGTTAGTGTAAGGGCTTGAATTGCTTCTTTTCGATTATTTTCTATAATAGAATGGTGGGCTCATGTTACGGTAACACCAGAGGCTAGGAGTACAGCTGTGTTTAGAAGGGGTACTTCAAATGGGTTTAATGGGTGAATTCCGCTAGGGGGTCAACAGCCCCCAAGCTCCGGGGTTGGGGCCAGGCTTGAGTGGTAGAAAGCTCAGAAAAAGCCGATAAAAAAGAAGACCTCTGATGTAATAAAAAGGATTATCCCGTATCGGAGGCCTTTTTGTACAGGGACCGTGTGGTGGCCTTGAAAGGTTCCCTCACGGGTGATATCTCGCCACCATTGTAGTATTGTTAGAAGGAGGATAATTAGGCCGATATTCATTAATAGTATATTGTTGAAGTGAAATCAGACGGCGAGTCCGGATGTTATAAGTAAGGCAGCGATTGCGCCTGTTAGGGGCCAGGGGCTTTGGTCTACTATATGATAGGCATGTGCTTGGTGGATCATTAAGTATTTTCTTGTAGGTATAGGCTTAATAGTAAAGTGAAGACGTAGGCTTGAATAATTGCTACTGCGACCTCTAGAATAGTTAAAAGTAAGAGGACAATAAAGGTTAGTGTTGCGGTTGCAGTTATTATGGGTAGTATTACAAATACGGCGGTAGAAATAAGTTGGATTAGCAGGTGACCTGCTGTTAAGTTGGCTGTTAGTCGAACGCCTAGTGCAAGAGGGCGAATGAGTAGGCTAATTGTTTCGATAATAATGAGAACAGGTACGAGAGGGGTTGGGGTGCCTTCTGGTAGAAGGTGGCCTAATGAAAGGGTTGGTTGATTGCGTAAGCCAATTAATACAGTTGCTAGTCATAAGGGTACTGCTAAACCCATATTTATTGATAGCTGGGTAGTTGGGGTGAATGTATAAGGGAAAAGTCCTAGCAAATTGAATAGGAGAAGGAATAATATAAGTGAGGTTAAGAGTGCGGCTCATTTGTGGCCTGGTTTGTTTAGGGGTAATATAAGTTGTTTTACAAATATAAAGATTGCTCATGTTTGTACCGTTTCTAGCCGATTTAAGATAAGTCGGCTTGTTTTTGTAAAAATTAGGGTTGGTGGCAGGATTATTGCTAGGGTGATAAGGGGGATTCCAAGGAGTTGTGGGCTTAAAAATTGGTCGAAGAAGCTTAAATTCATGGTCAGTTTCAAGGTGAGGCTTTAGGTGTGGGGGTGTTTTGGATTGGGAGATTTTGAGAGGTTATTATTAAAGTTTTGGTTTGGAGAATTGTTAATAAGATTGTTCATGAAAGTAGGAGGATTATTAATCAGGGGGCAGGGTTTAATTGAGGCATATCACTAAGGGGGCAGGTGTTGTCTCCTTCTTTAGCTTAAAAGGCTAACGCTGATAAAAGCTTCTTAGTGATGCAGTGAGTATTGTTGTGGTTCAGTCTTCAAAGTGTTTTAGTGGAATTGCTTCTACTACAATGGGCATGAAGCTGTGGTTAGATCCGCAGATTTCTGAGCATTGTCCATAGAACAAGCCTGGGTGAGAAGTGATAAAGGTTGTTTGATTTAGTCGTCCGGGAATGGCATCTGTTTTAATGCCGAGGGCGGGTACGGCCCATGAGTGCAGGACATCTTCTGCGGAGATTAGTATGCGAATTGGGGATTCTATTGGAACTACTATTCGGTGATCTACTTCTAATAGACGGAGGTGTCCTTGAGGGAGGTCTTGTGAGGGAATTATGTAAGAGTCAAATGCGAGATCTTGATAGTCTGTGTACTCATAGCTCCAATATCATTGGTGGCCGAGAGCTTTAACAGTTAGGTGTGGGTTGTTGATTTCATCTATGAGGTAGAGAATGCGAAGGGAAGGGAGGGCAATTAAGATTAAAATGATTGCAGGAAGAATTGTTCAGATTATTTCTACTTCTTGGGCGTCTATGGTATTTGTGTGTGTTAGCTTTGTTGTTATTATTAAAGAAATAATGTATAATACTAAAGCACTAATTAAGAAGACAATTATAATGGCGTGGTCATGAAAATGTAAGAGCTCTTCTATAATGGGAGATGCTGCGTCTTGAAATCCGAGTTGAGCGGGGTGTGCCATCATGAGGCCCATAGGGGCTAACCTATAACTTAGCTCTGACAGGGCTACATAATAAATTTACTAGGGTCTCATGAGAAAGAAGCATCTTGGCTATGTGATTGGCTTGAAACCAGTAGAAGGCGGTTCGATTCCTCCCTTTCTTGAGTTTGTTTGTACATATGTTGGTTCTTCGTAAGTGTGATAAGGGGGTGGGCAGCCGTGAAGTCATTCTAGGTTTGTGTTTGTTAGTTCTAGGGCGAAAACTTCTCGTTTAGCTGCGAATGCTTCTCAAATGATAAACATTATTATGATTACGGCTACTAGAGAAATTAGTGAGCCAATTGATGATAAAGTATTTCAGATGGTATATGCGTCAGGATAGTCGGAGTAACGGCGGGGCATTCCTGATAGCCCAAGGAAGTGTTGAGGGAAGAAGGTCAGATTAACCCCGGCAAATATGACACCAAATTGGACTTTTGTTCAAGTTTGATGAAGTGTATAGCCTGAAAATAGGGGAAATCAATGTACAAAGCCTCCTATGATTGCAAATACGGCACCTATGGATAATACATAGTGGAAATGAGCTACGACGTAATATGTGTCATGAAGAACAATGTCTAAGGATGAGTTGGCAAGTACAATGCCTGTTAGGCCTCCCACAGTAAATAGGAAAATGAAGCCCAGGGCCCAGAGTATGGCAGCATCTCATTTGATTATGCCCCCATGTAAAGTTGCGAGCCAGCTAAATACCTTTACACCTGTTGGAATTGCGATGATTATTGTGGCGGAAGTGAAATATGCTCGGGTATCGACATCCATTCCAACGGTAAATATGTGGTGGGCTCATACGATAAAGCCTAAGAAGCCGATAGATATTATGGCTCATACTATACCCATGTAGCCGAAAGGTTCTTTTTTTCCAGCATAATAGGTTACAATGTGTGAGATTATTCCAAAGCCAGGAAGAATCAAAATGTAGACTTCTGGGTGACCAAAGAACCAAAACAGATGTTGGTATAAAATTGGGTCCCCCCCACCTGCAGGATCGAAGAAAGATGTGTTTAAATTTCGGTCTGTTAGTAGTATTGTGATACCGGCGGCAAGGACGGGTAGTGATAGTAAAAGTAGAACTGCCGTGATTATTACTGATCATACGAATAGAGGGGTTTGGTATTGGGTTATGGAGGGTGGTTTTATGTTGATGCAGGTAGTAATAAAGTTAATGGCCCCAAGAATTGAGGAGACTCCCGCGAGGTGGAGGGAGAAGATGGTTAGATCTACAGAGGCCCCGGCATGGGCTAAGTTCCCGGCTAAGGGAGGGTAGACGGTTCACCCGGTGCCGGCCCCGGCTTCCACCCCCGAGGATGCAAGTAGCAGTAATAGAGAAGGAGGGAGAAGTCAAAAACTCATGTTGTTTATTCGTGGGAAGGCCATATCTGGCGCCCCAATTATTAGGGGGACTAGTCAATTTCCGAACCCGCCGATTATTACAGGCATTACTATAAAGAAAATTATGACAAAAGCATGGGCTGTTACAATGACGTTATAGATCTGATCATCGCCTAGCAGGGCGCCAGGTTGACTTAGTTCAGCCCGAATTAACAGGCTAAGTGCTGTACCAACTATTCCTGCTCAAGCTCCGAAGATTAAGTATAAGGTGCCGATATCTTTGTGGTTGGTTGAGAAGAATCAACGATTAATGGTCACAGGTAAGATGGCCGATAGTAGGTGGCAGGTTGTAGCCCTGTATAGGTGGGTGCCAGTCCCACTCTTATCACAATAGCTTCGTGGTGATTCACGCTAGAGTGCAAATCTAGAGAAGCACACCAAAGGTGTGCCGGAGCTTCTTTTTTTAGAAGAAGCTCAGATTGAAGCCCGCTGGATGGGGCGTTTAGCTGTTAACTAGAAATTTACGGGATCGAGGCCCGTCTGTCTGGGAGGTTTTAGCTTAATTAAAGTGCCTGAGTTGCAATCAGGAGATGTAAGTTAAAGTTTTACATGCCTTCAGGGGCTAGGAGGGTTGAACTCTTATTTAGGGCTTTGAAGGCCCTTGGTTTTGTTAACCTAAGCCTCTTAAAGTATCATTGGGGTTAGGGGTAAGAGGAGTAAGGATGGTAGTAAGAGGGTTGAGATTGTGGTTGTACTTAGTTTAGGTTGGAATCGTCATTTGTGTGTTGTTTGTGTGGTGGTTGGGAACACTGTGAGGGTTGTGATGTAAGATAGTCGTAAGTAAAAGAATAGGCTTAATAGAGCGGAGAGGGCAAGTAGGGCTGCGGTCATTGATAGGTTGTGGGTTGTTAATTCTTGTAAAATTAACCATTTTGGGATAAAGCCTGTTAGCGGGGGGAGCCCTCCTAGAGATATTAGTAGTAAAAATATAAGTGCTATGGTTGAGGGGGAAATTGTTCAAGAGGTGGTTAAATCTTTAATGTTTTTTGCTGTGATGAAGATAAGGATTATAAAGGCAGTAGTTGTTATTATGAGGTATAAAAATAGGTTGAGGAGTATTAAGTTTGAGCTTAGTGTGAGAATTGTAGCTATTCAACCTAGGTGGGCAATTGATGAGAATGCTATGATTTTTCGTGTCTGTGTTTGGTTTATGCCTCCCCACCCTCCGGTCAAGGTTGACAGTAGCCCTATAATTAGAAGTGTATTTGGGTGGATAGCGGGGGCGGCTATATAAAGTAGGGCGAGGGGGGCGAGTTTTTGTCAAGTTGTAATGATTAGTGCTGTTTTTAGTGTTGTGCCTTGTAGGACTTCTGGTAGTCAGAAATGCAGGGGGGCTAGGCCTAGTTTTATGGCTAGAGCTATTGTTATTATGATGCAGGCAGGTTGGTTTGTGAGTTGTGAAATGTCTCAGGTGCTGGTGGATCAGGCATTGATTGTGCTGGCGAATAGGAGTGTGGCTGAGGCAGCAGCTTGGGTAAGGAAATATTTTGTAGCGGCTTCAGTTGCACGGGGATGGTGTTGTTTGGCGATAAGGGGAATAATGGCTAGGGTATTTAGTTCTAATCCGATTCAGGCAAGGAGTCAGTGTGTGCTTGATAGGGTAATGATGGAGCCGGTTGCTACGCTTGAGAGAATCAGTGAAGATATGATTGGGTTCATTAGTATAGGAAGGATTTTAACCAACATTTTCGGGGTATGGGCCCGAAAGCTTAATTAGCTGACTTTACTAGAAAATAGTATAATGAAGTACATAAGATTTTGAGTCTTTTGGTGCAGGTTCGTGTCCTGTTTTTCTAGTGCTTCGAGAAGAAGGAAATAAGGGGATTTTAACCCCTGTGTTTTACTCTATCAAAGTAATCCTTGGGGATTCGGGCATATTTCCTGGTTTATTGTGGGGGGAGTCCTGATAATATTGTTGGGAAAGAGGCATGCCACATTAATAGAGCGAGGGTTAGGGGTAAGAAATTTTTTCATAAGAGGTGTATAAGTTGGTCGTAACGAAAACGAGGGTATGAGGCGCGAGTTCATAAGAATATGATTGTCAGGATAGTTGTTTTTAATATTAGGTTTATTGTGAACACGTCTGGGGGTAGGGAGGTTCCTGGGTTTAGGAAAAGGATGCAGGTTAGGGTATTTATTAGTATGATGTTTGCATATTCAGCTAGGAAAAATAGGGCGAATGGGCCAGCGGCATACTCTACATTAAAGCCAGAGACAAGCTCTGATTCTCCTTCTGTTAAATCAAAGGGGGCCCGGTTTGTTTCTGCTAGTGTTGAGATAAACCATATTATGGCAAGAGGTCATGATGAAATTAGTAGTCATTGGTGTTCTTGTGTAATTGAGAGTATTTGTAGAGTGAAGCCCCCTGTAAGGATAATAATGGTTAGTAAAATAATTCCCAGGGTGACCTCGTATGAGATTGTTTGTGCTACCGCACGTAGGGCGCCAATTAATGGGTATTTTGAGTTGGATGCCCACCCTGATCATAGAATAGAATATACTGCTATGCTTGAGAGGGCTAGTATGAAGAGAAGGCCTAGGTTTATGTCTGCTAAGGTGGCCGGTATTGGGAGGGGGGTTCAAATTATAAGGGCTAGAAATAGGGCTAAGGTCGGGGTTATGATGAAGAGGGCAGGAGAGGAAGAGGAGGGGCGTAAGGGTTCTTTAATAAACAGTTTAATGCCGTCTGCAAATGGTTGTAATAGCCCATAAGGGCCAATGATGTTAGGGCCTTTTCGTAGTTGTATATAACCGAGCACTTTTCGTTCCAGTAGTGTAAGGAAGGCAACAGCTAGTAAGATGGGAATAATATATAATAGGGGATTAATGATATATAAGAGTAATGCATTCATGTATTAGGGAGATGATTTGAACATCTAGTAGAAAGATCTTAGGTCTTTTGCATTCACCTGGCTCTGCCACCCTAATAATTACCCCTTGTCTGGGGGTGTTCTAGGTGCTTTGTTTAGCTTGAGTTTTGTTCAGCTAGTTTTAAGGACGTGTTTATAATATTGGTCCTCTCTTCTTTGTCCTTTCGTACTGAAGAAGTAAGCGTCATAGATAGAAACCGACCTGGATTGCTCCGGTCTGAACTCAGATCACGTAGGACTGTTAATCGTTGAACAAACGAACCTTTAATAGCGGCTACACCATTTGGGTGTCCTGATCCAACATCGAGGTCGTAAACCTTCTTGTCGATAGGGACTCTTGAAGAAGATAGCGCTGTTATCCCTGGGGTAACTTGGTTCGTTGGTCAGTATGACTGGGTCGGCTTTGTACTTTGGCTTGTTAGCCTTGGTGAGAAGTGGTGGTTCTGTGCTCGGAAGTTTTGTTTTGTTCCGAAGTCGCCCCAACTTAAAACTATGGGCTAGGGGCATTAGTGGTGCTTATTAGCGGTCGTTTTAAGCTCCACAGGGTCTTCTCGTCTTATGTGTTTATCCCAGCTTTTGTACTGGGAGATCAGTTTCACTGATTAGCTATAAGAGACAGGTTTGTCCTCATTTAGCCGTTCATACTAGTCTTTATTTAGAAGACAAGTGATTACGCTACCTTTGCACGGTTAGGATACCGCGGCCGTTTAAAAGTTTCACTGGGCAGGCAGGACCTTTAATACTTGTTTAGCTAAAGGCTATGTTTTTGGTAAACAGTTGGGACAAGGTTTTGCTGAATTCCTTTTACAGCTTTTAATCTATCTTTTTAGCACACCGGTGTCGGGTTGACAGTTTTTGTAACAGTTTTGGCTGTTTAATTGTTGTTCCTGTTTTGGTCTGTTAATGTCCAGTAGGTTTTCTATTTCTGGGTCAAGGGGGTGCTTAAGAGAAGGGCTTCTTGTTACTAGTTCTAGCATTAGTTTGTCTATAATAATAGTGTGGCTCGGTAGGTTTTTAGGAGGTGGCAGACACAGGGGGGATTTATTGTCTTTGTGCTGTGACGCTGTGTTTACTGGTGGCTGCTTTAGGGCCTACTGGGCGTAGGTTATGTTGCTTTCTCTCTAAGTCAGGTTGTATCCTATTTCAATGGGGCTGTACCCCCATTGAATACCTTTTAGGTTAAAATGCGTGCTATTGTTTGCTGGAAGTAACCTAAAGTTGAACTAAAATTCATTTATTGAGCAACCAGCTATCACCAAGTTCGTTTGGCTTTTCACCGCTACTACTAGATCTTCCCACTCTTTTGCCACAGAGATGGGTGCACTCTTACAGTTGTCTTGTAGTAGCTCACTTGGTTTCGGGGGTACAGGCTGAAGTTCTCTTTGTCTGTTTTATTCTGGCTGGACCATGATGCAAGAGGTACAAGGGTTTATCTTTGCTTTGTTTTGCTTGTGTGTTTCATTATTCTTTCAGGGTTCCCTTGCGGTACTTTTTCTGTTGCGCCGTTTTGGTTAGGTTCTATCACATATACTAGTTTTGTCGAATGATTTATTTTGTTAATGAGAGGATTTGTTTATGTGATTGGGCTAGTTGTTTGGCTCAAAAAGGTTAGGATCTCACTAACATTTTTCAATTGTAAGTTGAATGCTTTGTTTTAAGCTACTGGTTGTTGTTCCAAGCACGCCTTCCGGTGCGCTTACCTTGTTACGACTTGCCTCATCTATATTGTTAGTATTTTTATATGTTAAGTTTATTTTTGGACGATGAGAGTGACGGGCGGTGTGTGCGCGCTCCAGAGCAAATTTAAGATAAAGACTCTTATTTAGCTTACTTCTAAATCCTCCTTTGGGTGTGTGTTTCATTACACCTTTCGTATTTTTCTGTGGCAGAAAATGTAGCCCATCTCTTCCATTCTATCTGCTACACCTTGACCTGACGTGTTAGTTGTAAACTTTTTTGCCTACTTTGTTTCTTTCACAGGGTAAGCTGACGACGGCGGTATATAGGCTGAGTTGCAAAGAATGGTGGGGTAAAGCGTGGGGTATCGATTATAGGACAGGCTCCTCTAGGATGATGTGGAGCACCGCCAAGTCCTTTGAGTTTCGAGCTTTTCGCTTGTAGTTCTCTGGCGAATGGTTTTGTGTGTTTAACCATCTATGTTTAGGGCTAGGCATAGTAGGGTATCTAATCCTAGTTTGTTTCCTAGCTTTAGTGAGGTTGAATAGTCTTTTATTTGAAGGCATTTTATTGGTGGAGTTCTTGTGCCAATATATTTTACAGTCTTGGCTTGGTTTTCCTTCAATTTTTTTGACATTATTCTGGTCACGCTTTACGCCGAGGGTCATTGTTTTTGGCCTTTCGTATAACCGCGGTGGCTGGCACGAAATTTACCGGCCAAACTTAATCATAGCTAAGTCAAGCTTTCGCTTATTTCTTAATGTTATTCACTGCTGAGTACCCGTGTGGGTGTGGCGTAGCAAGGTGTTGTGGGCTTCGGTTTGTTAGAGATCCTGATACCTGCTCCACTTGGCTATTCGGGGTTGTGTGGGCATTCTCACTGGGGTGTGGAGGCTTGCATGTGTAATTTTGATTAAAAACAATGGCAAGTTTAGGACCAAAACTTTGTGTTTTTGGGGAAATTTGACTCACCCATCTCAGCATCTTCAGTGCTTCGCTTTAAAAATTTTAAGCTACAATAACATAAAATTTTTGTATAAAAGATAAAAAAAATGTATATATAATCATGTTGTAAATATGCATTACGGCACTGATATTAGTATCCACGACTGCATTTACAATCTGTAGAATGCATGAACTGGTCGTGGACAACCGGTAGTTTTAGTTTGGTCAGATCCTGTTTTAGGGGTTTGGCAGGAGTAAATCTGACTAAGTGAGAAATTACCGGTAAGGGGGGTAGGGGGGTTTGCCATAAAAATTAAGTTGTATTTATTTACGTGTATCAAGCTGAACGTCCGCACCTACACCTACACCGACACCTGCGTTGTGGGTGCGCCTGCACCTGTGTACATGTCTGCGTCTGTGAACGCGCCCGCGCACATGCCTGCACTCGCAAACGCACGTGCGCTGCAGGCGCGCCCGCGTGCTCACGTCCACGTCTGCGCACGTTTGCGCTTGCAAACATACGTGCGCTGCAGGCGCGCCCGCGTGCCCACGTCCACGTCTGCGCACACATTTGCACTTGTATTTTCACCTGCGTCGCATGTGTTCACAGGTGCTTTTTCGTACGTTTTAACACGTTTGTTACTAATTTTATGTCATTCAAGCATTAAACGAAATCGCGTGCTCTATACGTGGGAACGTTTATCACGTGCACCGTAGGTCCAGATCGGACGGCAAATTGTAGGCGACCACTTTAGCAAGCGGCTCTGAGATCCACTCCCCCAAAAAAAATAAAAAAGGCCAGATGCATTGGGGGTCGGGATGCTATGATTTCTCGGCAAAGTGTACATTATGCACCAACCAGAAGCATCGTTAAAAGTGAGAAAGTGTTGGGAATCCTTTGACCGCCCCTGAGGTAGGAACCAGAGGCCTTGGAAAAAGTGAGAAATAGCCAACGTACTCCGTGTGTCCCACGGGGCTAGTAACGGGAGTACACGTCATTAAGGGATTGCTGGTTTCTCGGAGATGGCAGAATATAATAGATAACTGTCGAGCAAGAGAGCAGCAGGGGAGAAGGGTGATGGCATCTAATGGGCATGGTTGGGAGAGGGTAGTGTCCTCATGATATGCGTGAGGCGAAGAGGGCAAATGTCCAATTATACATAATATGTGCTAGATCATTCTAATCTAATCTTCTATGATCTGCATGTGTGAAAGAGGAAAATATTCGAGATGTGTTGTAAGTATGAAATCATTAATAATCTGTCTGTTGTGATATGCGTGTGGACAAGAGGTAAATGTCCGATTATACATAGTATGTCTTAGAACCTTAATTTGAAGTCTTTTGTGATATGCATGAGGTTGAAAATTAATTGTTCGATTATTCTTAGTTTGTGATTGATCATTGACTGATTAACCGGATATGATATGCATGAGGACAAGAGGTGAATGTCCGATTATACATAGTATGTGTAAGATCACCAGCAAAGCAATAAAAAGCCGCCAGGGGCGGCCAGATACGGGTGAATTGAGGTAGAGGACAAAAAAGCCGCCAGGGGCGGCCAGATACGGGTGAATTGAGGTAGAGGACAAAAAAGCCGCCAGGGGCGGCCAGATACGGGTGAATTGAGGTAGAGGACAAAAAAGCCGCCAGGGGCGGCCAGATACGGGTGAATTGAGGTAGAGGACAAAAAAGCCGCCAGGGGCGGCCAGATACGGGTGAATTGAGGTAGAGGGCAAAAAAGCCGCCAGGGGGTAGTTTAAAGTTAGAATGCTAGTTTTGGGGACTAGCGGTGGGGGTTTGAGTCCCCTCTCTCTGATGCCTTAGGGGGTCTTAGTTCCCATCTTTGGCTTACAAGACCAATGCTTTGTCTATTAAGCTACTAAGGCTTAGAGTGGGGCTATCATTTGAGTATTTTATCTTCTAGTTTGGCTGTAATTGGTATGAGGAGGAGGAAAATAGCAAAGTAGAGTATTGAGGCAATTTGTCCGATGATGATGAAGGGGTCCTCTACGGGCTGTCCTCCGATTCACGTGAGGATAATGATATTTGATATAAGGAGTCAAAAGACCCCTTGGGATAGGGGCCGGAAGGTGTTTCCTCGTTGCTTTGATGTATGGAGTATGGGTACGAAGATTAGGATTAGGATTGAAAATAATAAGGCAAGAACGCCTCCTAATTTATTTGGGATTGAGCGTAGGATAGCGTAGGCAAAGAGGAAGTATCACTCGGGTTTAATGTGTGGTGGCGTGACTAAGGGGTTTGCAGGGGTAAAGTTTTCTGGGTCTCCTAGTAAGTTTGGGGAGAAGAGGGCTAGTAGGAGGAGAACGAAGATTAATAATGTTAGGCCTAAAAGGTCTTTATAGGTGTAATAAGGGTGAAATGGGATTTTGTCTGTGTTGGAGTTTAGGCCTGTGGGGTTATTTGATCCTGTTTCGTGGAGGAAAAGGAGGTGAAGTATAGAGGTTCCCATGATAATAAATGGCAGAATAAAATGGAATGAAAAGAATCGGGTGAGTGTTGCGTTGTCTACTGAGAACCCTCCCCAGATTCATTCTACCAAGGTTGTTCCGATATAGGGAATTGCTGAAAGAAGGTTAGTAATGACGGTGGCCCCTCAAAAAGATATCTGGCCCCATGGAAGTACGTAGCCCACAAAGGCTGTTGCCATTACAAGGAGAAGAAGAACGACCCCAATGTTTCAGGTTTCTTTGTATATGTAAGAGCCGTAGTATAAGCCCCGTCCGATATGGAGGTAAATGCAAATAAAGAATATGGAGGCCCCATTGGCGTGCAGGTTTCGGATTAGCCACCCGTATTGTACGTCTCGACAAATGTGTGCGATTGATGAAAATGCTGAAGAGATGTCTGCTGTGTAGTGTATAGCAAGGAATAGGCCAGTTAGGACTTGTGCGATTAGACAAAATCCAAGTAGTGAGCCAAAATTTCATCATGCTGAGATATTTGATGGGGTGGGGAGGTCAATGAATGTGTTGTTTACAATCTTTAGGATTGGGTGAGTTTTTCGTAGGTTGTGGGTCATTAGTTTTTGTAGTTGAATACAACAGTGGTTTTTCGTGCCGCAGGTCTTGGTTAAAGTCCAGGCAAAAATTATGGTTTATTTTATTTTTTTATTATCTTTTTGTTTATTGGGGGGGTTGGTGGCTGTTGCCTCAAACCCATCCCCGCTTTATGGTGCGGTTGGGTTGGTGGTTGCTGCTGCCGTTGGGTGTGGTGTGTTGGTTTGATTGGGTAGTTCTTTTGTTTCTTTGGTCTTATTTTTGATTTATTTAGGGGGAATGTTGGTGGTATTTGCTTATTCTGTAGCGTTGGCGGCTGAGCCCTACCCTGAGACATGGGGGAGCTGGTCTGTTGGGTTGTATGTTGGGGGGTATTTTGTTTTGGTGACGGTGTTGTTTGTGGTATTTGGTGGGGGGTGGGTGGTGGAGGGGTTTGGAGTTGTTGGGGTTGATTGTGTAGGGTTACATTTTGTTCGTGCGGACTTTAGTGGGGTGTCTTTGTTATATTCATGGGGGGGTGGCTGTTTATTAATTTCCGGGTGAGGCTTATTGCTGGCTTTATTTGTTGCGTTAGAGCTGTCACGTGGGTTGGCGCGGGGGGCTTTGCGGGTAATTAGATTAAAATAAAAATGAGCACCGAGGTCATAAATAGGACAAATATGATTAAGTAGGCTTTAATAAGACCTTTGTTGGCAGTAGAAATGCTGTTGACCATGGGGGTGTTGGTTATTGTTAGTATTTTTGGACCAATTTTTTCATACCATAGTTGGTCGTTTAGGTGTGAGGCAAGGTTTTGTCCTTGTATGAGTGAAATGTTTGGGTGGGTTCGGTGAATGATTATGTTGAAGAATCCTAGTTGGTTTGAGAAGTTGTTTAACTTATTATGTTTTGGAGTCAAGAGTGTTGTTGTTTGGGTGGCTAGTTCTAAAGCATATAAAAGGCCTAAGATTGTTACGAGTAATGCGGACAGTTTTATGTTTGTTGATATGGTTAATGCTGTTGTTTTGATTGGAAGAACAGAGGAGATAAGGAGTAAGCCAGTTAAAATGCTTCCTGTTGCGAGGCGAACAAGGGGGTTGGTTAGGGTTTTATTGTTTTCGGAAATGATGACAAGAGTGTTCCCTCGGGAGGTGTTTATTTGTACGTAGAAGATTAGTCGTAGGCTGTAGGCGGCCGTTAGGGCCGTTGCTGTGAGAGTTAGTATTAGGGCTCAGGCGTTAAGGTAGGAGGTATTTATTGTTTCGATGATGGTGTCTTTTGAGAAAAAGCCGGATAGAAAGGGGGTTCCTATTAGGGCAAGGCTGCCGATGGTTAGGCAGGAGGTGGTAACGGGTATTGCTTTGTTAATGCCTCCTATCTTTCGGATGTCCTGTTCGTCTGATAAATTATGAATGATCGACCCAGAACAGAGGAATAACATGGCTTTAAAGAATGCGTGGGTTGAAATATGAAAGAAGGCTAGTTGTGGTTGGTTTAATCCTACGGTGACCATTATCAACCCAAGCTGGCTTGAGGTTGAGAAGGCGATGATTTTTTTAATATCGTTTTGTGTGAGGGCACAAATTGCTGTGAATAAGGTTGTTATTGCACCTAGACAAAGGCAGGTGGATAGGGCTGTTGTGTTTGTTTCTAATAGGGGGTGGAGGCGAATTAGTAGGAATACACCTGCCACAACCATTGTGCTGGAGTGGAGTAAGGCAGAGACGGGAGTAGGACCTTCTATGGCTGCTGGTAATCATGGGTGAAGGCCAAATTGGGCAGACTTTCCTGCGGCAGCTAAGATTAAACCCAAGAGGGGGACAAGGGTGACTGAGTTTGGGTTAGTAAATAGTTGATGAAATTCTCAGGTGGTTGTGTTTATAGCAAGTCAGGCTATTGTTAGGATAAGGCCAATATCCCCAACTCGGTTATAAATGACTGCCTGTAGGGCGGATGAGTTTGCGTCGGAACGTGAGAATCATCACCCGATTAATAGAAAGGATATAATTCCAACCCCCTCCCACCCAATAAAAAGCTGGAAGATATTATTTGCGGTAACAAGAATTAATATAGCTAGTAAGAATAGGAGAAGATACTTAAAAAATCGGTTGATAAAGGGGTCTGAGGTCATATATCATGCGGCAAACTCCAAGATGGATCATGTGACAAAGAGTGCGATGGGTAAAAATGTAATTGCGTAGGTGTCTAGCATGAAGCTAATGTTGATGCTAAAATTAGAGATGTTGATTCAGTGGATGTTTGTAGTTGTGAATTCTAGTCCATAGTTAATGAAGATAAACAGGGGGATTATGCTGGTAAAAAATGCTGTTTGCACAGCTACCTTTACATGGGAGAGGTGTCATTGGTTTTGTAGAGGGTATAGGGTTATTGTGATGGGAATTATTAGGAATAGAAAGGTAGCGGCTATGGTGGTGTGGGGGATGTTGTGCATGTACTTTTACTTGGAATTGCACCAAGAATTTTGGCTCCTAAGACCAATGGATTAAACTCTGATCCTTTAAAAGTGAGGAGTCTGGGGGGTTAATCCCAGGACGCAGAGTTAGCAGTTCTTTGTATACAATACCCCTCGGTCATTAAGAAGGTTTGAACTTCTATTTTTAGATCCACATTCTAATGTTTTTGTTAAACTATGACAACAAGGAAGGGGGCCTATGATTAGTTCGGGTTTTATTATAAGTATAAGTATCGGGAGGATGTGTAGGACCAGTAGCAGGTGTTCTCGGGTGTATGTCGGGTTTGTTTGGATAGCGTGTTGTGGGAGCTTTCCTCGTTGGGTTGTTAAAAATATATGAAGTGAGTAGGTGGCTGTTAAGAGAGTGCCTACTCCTGTTATGAGGATTGTTAGGGGGGACCAGTTGAATAATGATGTTATGATTAGAAGTTCGCCTGTGAGATTAATTGTGGGGGGGAGGGCCATATTTATTAAGTTAGCTATAAGCCACCAGGATATTGTTAGAGGAAGAATAAGTTGCAGGCCGCGGGCTAGAAGGAGTGTTCGGCTATGGGTGCGTTCATAGTTTGTGTTTGCTAGACAAAATAGTATTGATGAGGTAAGGCCGTGGGCAATTATCAGTAAAATTGCTCCTGTTAGGCTTCATGGGGTTTGAATCAAAGCGGCTGCAATTACGAGGCCTATG
>NW_027101576.1:0-17376 GCF_035046505.1 Tiliqua scincoides
AAAACTTTGTGTTTTTGGGGAAATTTGACTCACCCATCTCAGCATCTTCAGTGCTTCGCTTTAAAAATTTTAAGCTACAATAACATAAAATTTTTGTATAAAAGATAAAAAAAATGTATATATAATCATGTTGTAAATATGCATTACGGCACTGATATTAGTATCCACGACTGCATTTACAATCTGTAGAATGCATGAACTGGTCGTGGACAACCGGTAGTTTTAGTTTGGTCAGATCCTGTTTTAGGGGTTTGGCAGGAGTAAATCTGACTAAGTGAGAAATTACCGGTAAGGGGGGTAGGGGGGTTTGCCATAAAAATTAAGTTGTATTTATTTACGTGTATCAAGCTGAACGTCCGCACCTACACCTACACCGACACCTGCGTTGTGGGTGCGCCTGCACCTGTGTACATGTCTGCGTCTGTGAACGCGCCCGCGCACATGCCTGCACTCGCAAACGCACGTGCGCTGCAGGCGCGCCCGCGTGCTCACGTCCACGTCTGCGCACGTTTGCGCTTGCAAACATACGTGCGCTGCAGGCGCGCCCGCGTGCCCACGTCCACGTCTGCGCACACATTTGCACTTGTATTTTCACCTGCGTCGCATGTGTTCACAGGTGCTTTTTCGTACGTTTTAACACGTTTGTTACTAATTTTATGTCATTCAAGCATTAAACGAAATCGCGTGCTCTATACGTGGGAACGTTTATCACGTGCACCGTAGGTCCAGATCGGACGGCAAATTGTAGGCGACCACTTTAGCAAGCGGCTCTGAGATCCACTCCCCCAAAAAAAATAAAAAAGGCCAGATGCATTGGGGGTCGGGATGCTATGATTTCTCGGCAAAGTGTACATTATGCACCAACCAGAAGCATCGTTAAAAGTGAGAAAGTGTTGGGAATCCTTTGACCGCCCCTGAGGTAGGAACCAGAGGCCTTGGAAAAAGTGAGAAATAGCCAACGTACTCCGTGTGTCCCACGGGGCTAGTAACGGGAGTACACGTCATTAAGGGATTGCTGGTTTCTCGGAGATGGCAGAATATAATAGATAACTGTCGAGCAAGAGAGCAGCAGGGGAGAAGGGTGATGGCATCCAATGGGCATGGTTGGGAGAGGGTAGTGTCCTCATGATATGCGTGAGGCGAAGAGGGCAAATGTCCAATTATACATAATATGTGCTAGATCATTCTAATCTAATCTTCTATGATCTGCATGTGTGAAAGAGGAAAATATTCGAGATGTGTTGTAAGTATGAAATCATTAATAATCTGTCTGTTGTGATATGCGTGTGGACAAGAGGTAAATGTCCGATTATACATAGTATGTCTTAGAACCTTAATTTGAAGTCTTTTGTGATATGCATGAGGTTGAAAATTAATTGTTCGATTATTCTTAGTTTGTGATTGATCATTGACTGATTAACCGGATATGATATGCATGAGGACAAGAGGTGAATGTCCGATTATACATAGTATGTGTAAGATCACCAGCAAAGCAATAAAAAGCCGCCAGGGGCGGCCAGATACGGGTGAATTGAGGTAGAGGACAAAAAAGCCGCCAGGGGCGGCCAGATACGGGTGAATTGAGGTAGAGGACAAAAAAGCCGCCAGGGGCGGCCAGATACGGGTGAATTGAGGTAGAGGACAAAAAAGCCGCCAGGGGCGGCCAGATACGGGTGAATTGAGGTAGAGGACAAAAAAGCCGCCAGGGGCGGCCAGATACGGGTGAATTGAGGTAGAGGACAAAAAAGCCGCCAGGGGCGGCCAGATACGGGTGAATTGAGGTAGAGGACAAAAAAGCCGCCAGGGGGTAGTTTAAAGTTAGAATGCTAGTTTTGGGGACTAGCGGTGGGGGTTTGAGTCCCCTCTCTCTGATGCCTTAGGGGGTCTTAGTTCCCATCTTTGGCTTACAAGACCAATGCTTTGTCTATTAAGCTACTAAGGCTTAGAGTGGGGCTATCATTTGAGTATTTTATCTTCTAGTTTGGCTGTAATTGGTATGAGGAGGAGGAAAATAGCAAAGTAGAGTATTGAGGCAATTTGTCCGATGATGATGAAGGGGTCCTCTACGGGCTGTCCTCCGATTCACGTGAGGATAATGATATTTGATATAAGGAGTCAAAAGACCCCTTGGGATAGGGGCCGGAAGGTGTTTCCTCGTTGCTTTGATGTATGGAGTATGGGTACGAAGATTAGGATTAGGATTGAAAATAATAAGGCAAGAACGCCTCCTAATTTATTTGGGATTGAGCGTAGGATAGCGTAGGCAAAGAGGAAGTATCACTCGGGTTTAATGTGTGGTGGCGTGACTAAGGGGTTTGCAGGGGTAAAGTTTTCTGGGTCTCCTAGTAAGTTTGGGGAGAAGAGGGCTAGTAGGAGGAGAACGAAGATTAATAATGTTAGGCCTAAAAGGTCTTTATAGGTGTAATAAGGGTGAAATGGGATTTTGTCTGTGTTGGAGTTTAGGCCTGTGGGGTTATTTGATCCTGTTTCGTGGAGGAAAAGGAGGTGAAGTATAGAGGTTCCCATGATAATAAATGGCAGAATAAAATGGAATGAAAAGAATCGGGTGAGTGTTGCGTTGTCTACTGAGAACCCTCCCCAGATTCATTCTACCAAGGTTGTTCCGATATAGGGAATTGCTGAAAGAAGGTTAGTAATGACGGTGGCCCCTCAAAAAGATATCTGGCCCCATGGAAGTACGTAGCCCACAAAGGCTGTTGCCATTACAAGGAGAAGAAGAACGACCCCAATGTTTCAGGTTTCTTTGTATATGTAAGAGCCGTAGTATAAGCCCCGTCCGATATGGAGGTAAATGCAAATAAAGAATATGGAGGCCCCATTGGCGTGCAGGTTTCGGATTAGCCACCCGTATTGTACGTCTCGACAAATGTGTGCGATTGATGAAAATGCTGAAGAGATGTCTGCTGTGTAGTGTATAGCAAGGAATAGGCCAGTTAGGACTTGTGCGATTAGACAAAATCCAAGTAGTGAGCCAAAATTTCATCATGCTGAGATATTTGATGGGGTGGGGAGGTCAATGAATGTGTTGTTTACAATCTTTAGGATTGGGTGAGTTTTTCGTAGGTTGTGGGTCATTAGTTTTTGTAGTTGAATACAACAGTGGTTTTTCGTGCCGCAGGTCTTGGTTAAAGTCCAGGCAAAAATTATGGTTTATTTTATTTTTTTATTATCTTTTTGTTTATTGGGGGGGTTGGTGGCTGTTGCCTCAAACCCATCCCCGCTTTATGGTGCGGTTGGGTTGGTGGTTGCTGCTGCCGTTGGGTGTGGTGTGTTGGTTTGATTGGGTAGTTCTTTTGTTTCTTTGGTCTTATTTTTGATTTATTTAGGGGGAATGTTGGTGGTATTTGCTTATTCTGTAGCGTTGGCGGCTGAGCCCTACCCTGAGACATGGGGGAGCTGGTCTGTTGGGTTGTATGTTGGGGGGTATTTTGTTTTGGTGACGGTGTTGTTTGTGGTATTTGGTGGGGGGTGGGTGGTGGAGGGGTTTGGAGTTGTTGGGGTTGATTGTGTAGGGTTACATTTTGTTCGTGCGGACTTTAGTGGGGTGTCTTTGTTATATTCATGGGGGGGTGGCTGTTTATTAATTTCCGGGTGAGGCTTATTGCTGGCTTTATTTGTTGCGTTAGAGCTGTCACGTGGGTTGGCGCGGGGGGCTTTGCGGGTAATTAGATTAAAATAAAAATGAGCACCGAGGTCATAAATAGGACAAATATGATTAAGTAGGCTTTAATAAGACCTTTGTTGGCAGTAGAAATGCTGTTGACCATGGGGGTGTTGGTTATTGTTAGTATTTTTGGACCAATTTTTTCATACCATAGTTGGTCGTTTAGGTGTGAGGCAAGGTTTTGTCCTTGTATGAGTGAAATGTTTGGGTGGGTTCGGTGAATGATTATGTTGAAGAATCCTAGTTGGTTTGAGAAGTTGTTTAACTTATTATGTTTTGGAGTCAAGAGTGTTGTTGTTTGGGTGGCTAGTTCTAAAGCATATAAAAGGCCTAAGATTGTTACGAGTAATGCGGACAGTTTTATGTTTGTTGATATGGTTAATGCTGTTGTTTTGATTGGAAGAACAGAGGAGATAAGGAGTAAGCCAGTTAAAATGCTTCCTGTTGCGAGGCGAACAAGGGGGTTGGTTAGGGTTTTATTGTTTTCGGAAATGATGACAAGAGTGTTCCCTCGGGAGGTGTTTATTTGTACGTAGAAGATTAGTCGTAGGCTGTAGGCGGCCGTTAGGGCCGTTGCTGTGAGAGTTAGTATTAGGGCTCAGGCGTTAAGGTAGGAGGTATTTATTGTTTCGATGATGGTGTCTTTTGAGAAAAAGCCGGATAGAAAGGGGGTTCCTATTAGGGCAAGGCTGCCGATGGTTAGGCAGGAGGTGGTAACGGGTATTGCTTTGTTAATGCCTCCTATCTTTCGGATGTCCTGTTCGTCTGATAAATTATGAATGATCGACCCAGAACAGAGGAATAACATGGCTTTAAAGAATGCGTGGGTTGAAATATGAAAGAAGGCTAGTTGTGGTTGGTTTAATCCTACGGTGACCATTATCAACCCAAGCTGGCTTGAGGTTGAGAAGGCGATGATTTTTTTAATATCGTTTTGTGTGAGGGCACAAATTGCTGTGAATAAGGTTGTTATTGCACCTAGACAAAGGCAGGTGGATAGGGCTGTTGTGTTTGTTTCTAATAGGGGGTGGAGGCGAATTAGTAGGAATACACCTGCCACAACCATTGTGCTGGAGTGGAGTAAGGCAGAGACGGGAGTAGGACCTTCTATGGCTGCTGGTAATCATGGGTGAAGGCCAAATTGGGCAGACTTTCCTGCGGCAGCTAAGATTAAACCCAAGAGGGGGACAAGGGTGACTGAGTTTGGGTTAGTAAATAGTTGATGAAATTCTCAGGTGGTTGTGTTTATAGCAAGTCAGGCTATTGTTAGGATAAGGCCAATATCCCCAACTCGGTTATAAATGACTGCCTGTAGGGCGGATGAGTTTGCGTCGGAACGTGAGAATCATCACCCGATTAATAGAAAGGATATAATTCCAACCCCCTCCCACCCAATAAAAAGCTGGAAGATATTATTTGCGGTAACAAGAATTAATATAGCTAGTAAGAATAGGAGAAGATACTTAAAAAATCGGTTGATAAAGGGGTCTGAGGTCATATATCATGCGGCAAACTCCAAGATGGATCATGTGACAAAGAGTGCGATGGGTAAAAATGTAATTGCGTAGGTGTCTAGCATGAAGCTAATGTTGATGCTAAAATTAGAGATGTTGATTCAGTGGATGTTTGTAGTTGTGAATTCTAGTCCATAGTTAATGAAGATAAACAGGGGGATTATGCTGGTAAAAAATGCTGTTTGCACAGCTACCTTTACATGGGAGAGGTGTCATTGGTTTTGTAGAGGGTATAGGGTTATTGTGATGGGAATTATTAGGAATAGAAAGGTAGCGGCTATGGTGGTGTGGGGGATGTTGTGCATGTACTTTTACTTGGAATTGCACCAAGAATTTTGGCTCCTAAGACCAATGGATTAAACTCTGATCCTTTAAAAGTGAGGAGTCTGGGGGGTTAATCCCAGGACGCAGAGTTAGCAGTTCTTTGTATACAATACCCCTCGGTCATTAAGAAGGTTTGAACTTCTATTTTTAGATCCACATTCTAATGTTTTTGTTAAACTATGACAACAAGGAAGGGGGCCTATGATTAGTTCGGGTTTTATTATAAGTATAAGTATCGGGAGGATGTGTAGGACCAGTAGCAGGTGTTCTCGGGTGTATGTCGGGTTTGTTTGGATAGCGTGTTGTGGGAGCTTTCCTCGTTGGGTTGTTAAAAATATATGAAGTGAGTAGGTGGCTGTTAAGAGAGTGCCTACTCCTGTTATGAGGATTGTTAGGGGGGACCAGTTGAATAATGATGTTATGATTAGAAGTTCGCCTGTGAGATTAATTGTGGGGGGGAGGGCCATATTTATTAAGTTAGCTATAAGCCACCAGGATATTGTTAGAGGAAGAATAAGTTGCAGGCCGCGGGCTAGAAGGAGTGTTCGGCTATGGGTGCGTTCATAGTTTGTGTTTGCTAGACAAAATAGTATTGATGAGGTAAGGCCGTGGGCAATTATCAGTAAAATTGCTCCTGTTAGGCTTCATGGGGTTTGAATCAAAGCGGCTGCAATTACGAGGCCTATGTGGCTTACTGATGAGTAAGCGATTAAAGATTTTAAGTCAGTTTGTCGTAGGCAGATTGAGCTGGTTATGATGATGCCTCAAATGGCTAGAATAATAAAGGGGTAGTATAGTTTTGTTGAGAGTGGGTTTAGTAGGGGGGTGATTCGAATGATACCGTAGCCTCCGAGTTTCAGTAAAATTGCAGCCAGAACCATTGAGCCAGCGATAGGGGCTTCCACATGGGCTTTTGGGAGTCAGAGGTGGAGGCCATATAAAGGCATTTTCACTAGGAAGGCGATTAAGCAGGCAAGTCATAGTATGTTATTTGTTCATGAGTGGGGGGTTTCTGGTTGAATTAGGTTTATTATTACTATTGAAATGTTGGAGTATTTAGTGTTTAAAAATAGAATAGCAACTAATAGGGGGAGAGATCCAGCAAGTGTGTAAAATAGAAAGTATGTCCCTGCGGAAAGTCGCTCGGCTTGGTTTCCCCATCGTGTAATAACAATGAGGGTGGGAATTAATGTTGTTTCGAATATAATGTAAAATAGGGTGAATTCGGTTGCGGAGAATGTTAATAATAGGGCAACTTGTAGGGTTGTAATGACTACTAAAAAGTTTCGTTTTCGAGCAAGAGGTTCGTGTTGGAGGTGGTTTTGGCTAGCTAGGGCTATTAGTGGGAGAAGTCAGCAGGAAAGGATTATTAATGGGGCGGAAATTGAGTCAATGTTTAGGTAGGAAGAGGAGAATATTATGCTAGGGTTTAGAGGATACTTAAATCAGACTAGACTTATTAGTGCAAGTAGTATTGAGTAGGAGGTGTATATTGTGAAAAGGATGTTTTGTTTTGATAGAAGGGCTGTTGGAATTAATATAAGGGTAGGTAAAAGAATTTTTAGCATTGTAAGAGGTTTAGGTTTTTAAGATGGTCCGAGCCATGTGTTCGAGAGGTTGCCACTAATAAGGCGAGGCCAGTTCCTGCTTCACAGGCAGAAAAAGCAAGGAGGAGAATGGGAGAAATGTTTGTGGAGGGGAGTTGTAGTGTAGATGAGAATGCTGTAAGTGCTATAAAGAGGGCTAATATTATGGCTTCGATACAGAGTAGTGCGGAAACTAAGTGTGTTCGGTGTAGGGCCAACCCTAAAATTCCGAGTACGAAGGCAGAGGAAAAGGTAAAATATGTTGTCATATGGCAGTCCAGGGTTAAAACCTGGGGCTACTAAGTCGAAATTAGTTGTTTTATTTATACTAACTGCCTACTCTGCCCACTCTAGCCCCCCTGCTAATCATTCGTAAATTAAGCCTAGTGTTAGAAGAATAATGATTGCGGATATTCAGATTAAAGTGGTTGTTGGTTGTATAAGGTTTATGGCTCATGGGATCGGAAGGAGTAGCGCAATTTCTAGGTCGAATAGAAGAAATAGGATTGCAACTAGGAAGAATCGAAGCGAGAATGGTAGACGGGCGGTTCCTAATGGGTCGAAGCCGCATTCATATGGGGAGAGTTTTTCTGTGTCTGGTGATATTTGTGGTAATCAAAAGCTAATAGTAATTAAGATAACTATAAGGGTTGTTGTAATTAAGAATATGGTTGTTATATTCATTACTCTTTCTTAAGGTTTTATTAAGGCTTAGTGATTGGAAATCACTTGTACTGGTTGATACTAAAAGAGCAAGAGCCTCATCAGTAAATTGAGATGTAAAGGAACAGTCATACAACGTCTACGAAATGTCAGTATCATGCGGCGGCTTCAAATCCGAAGTGGTGGTTTGTTGTGAAGTGATATATGATCTGTCGTAGTAAGCAAACAATTAAAAAAGTTGATCCAATAATTACGTGGAGGCCATGGAAGCCTGTTGCCACAAAGAATGTTGACCCGTAAACGCTATCTGAAATAGCGAAAGGGGCTTCATAGTATTCTATGGCTTGGAGGGCGGTGAAGTAAAGGCCCAAGGCAATGGTTAGTGTAAGGGCTTGAATTGCTTCTTTTCGATTATTTTCTATAATAGAATGGTGGGCTCATGTTACGGTAACACCAGAGGCTAGGAGTACAGCTGTGTTTAGAAGGGGTACTTCAAATGGGTTTAATGGGTGAATTCCGCTAGGGGGTCAACAGCCCCCAAGCTCCGGGGTTGGGGCCAGGCTTGAGTGGTAGAAAGCTCAGAAAAAGCCGATAAAAAAGAAGACCTCTGATGTAATAAAAAGGATTATCCCGTATCGGAGGCCTTTTTGTACAGGGACCGTGTGGTGGCCTTGAAAGGTTCCCTCACGGGTGATATCTCGCCACCATTGTAGTATTGTTAGAAGGAGGATAATTAGGCCGATATTCATTAATAGTATATTGTTGAAGTGAAATCAGACGGCGAGTCCGGATGTTATAAGTAAGGCAGCGATTGCGCCTGTTAGGGGCCAGGGGCTTTGGTCTACTATATGATAGGCATGTGCTTGGTGGATCATTAAGTATTTTCTTGTAGGTATAGGCTTAATAGTAAAGTGAAGACGTAGGCTTGAATAATTGCTACTGCGACCTCTAGAATAGTTAAAAGTAAGAGGACAATAAAGGTTAGTGTTGCGGTTGCAGTTATTATGGGTAGTATTACAAATACGGCGGTAGAAATAAGTTGGATTAGCAGGTGACCTGCTGTTAAGTTGGCTGTTAGTCGAACGCCTAGTGCAAGAGGGCGAATGAGTAGGCTAATTGTTTCGATAATAATGAGAACAGGTACGAGAGGGGTTGGGGTGCCTTCTGGTAGAAGGTGGCCTAATGAAAGGGTTGGTTGATTGCGTAAGCCAATTAATACAGTTGCTAGTCATAAGGGTACTGCTAAACCCATATTTATTGATAGCTGGGTAGTTGGGGTGAATGTATAAGGGAAAAGTCCTAGCAAATTGAATAGGAGAAGGAATAATATAAGTGAGGTTAAGAGTGCGGCTCATTTGTGGCCTGGTTTGTTTAGGGGTAATATAAGTTGTTTTACAAATATAAAGATTGCTCATGTTTGTACCGTTTCTAGCCGATTTAAGATAAGTCGGCTTGTTTTTGTAAAAATTAGGGTTGGTGGCAGGATTATTGCTAGGGTGATAAGGGGGATTCCAAGGAGTTGTGGGCTTAAAAATTGGTCGAAGAAGCTTAAATTCATGGTCAGTTTCAAGGTGAGGCTTTAGGTGTGGGGGTGTTTTGGATTGGGAGATTTTGAGAGGTTATTATTAAAGTTTTGGTTTGGAGAATTGTTAATAAGATTGTTCATGAAAGTAGGAGGATTATTAATCAGGGGGCAGGGTTTAATTGAGGCATATCACTAAGGGGGCAGGTGTTGTCTCCTTCTTTAGCTTAAAAGGCTAACGCTGATAAAAGCTTCTTAGTGATGCAGTGAGTATTGTTGTGGTTCAGTCTTCAAAGTGTTTTAGTGGAATTGCTTCTACTACAATGGGCATGAAGCTGTGGTTAGATCCGCAGATTTCTGAGCATTGTCCATAGAACAAGCCTGGGTGAGAAGTGATAAAGGTTGTTTGATTTAGTCGTCCGGGAATGGCATCTGTTTTAATGCCGAGGGCGGGTACGGCCCATGAGTGCAGGACATCTTCTGCGGAGATTAGTATGCGAATTGGGGATTCTATTGGAACTACTATTCGGTGATCTACTTCTAATAGACGGAGGTGTCCTTGAGGGAGGTCTTGTGAGGGAATTATGTAAGAGTCAAATGCGAGATCTTGATAGTCTGTGTACTCATAGCTCCAATATCATTGGTGGCCGAGAGCTTTAACAGTTAGGTGTGGGTTGTTGATTTCATCTATGAGGTAGAGAATGCGAAGGGAAGGGAGGGCAATTAAGATTAAAATGATTGCAGGAAGAATTGTTCAGATTATTTCTACTTCTTGGGCGTCTATGGTATTTGTGTGTGTTAGCTTTGTTGTTATTATTAAAGAAATAATGTATAATACTAAAGCACTAATTAAGAAGACAATTATAATGGCGTGGTCATGAAAATGTAAGAGCTCTTCTATAATGGGAGATGCTGCGTCTTGAAATCCGAGTTGAGCGGGGTGTGCCATCATGAGGCCCATAGGGGCTAACCTATAACTTAGCTCTGACAGGGCTACATAATAAATTTACTAGGGTCTCATGAGAAAGAAGCATCTTGGCTATGTGATTGGCTTGAAACCAGTAGAAGGCGGTTCGATTCCTCCCTTTCTTGAGTTTGTTTGTACATATGTTGGTTCTTCGTAAGTGTGATAAGGGGGTGGGCAGCCGTGAAGTCATTCTAGGTTTGTGTTTGTTAGTTCTAGGGCGAAAACTTCTCGTTTAGCTGCGAATGCTTCTCAAATGATAAACATTATTATGATTACGGCTACTAGAGAAATTAGTGAGCCAATTGATGATAAAGTATTTCAGATGGTATATGCGTCAGGATAGTCGGAGTAACGGCGGGGCATTCCTGATAGCCCAAGGAAGTGTTGAGGGAAGAAGGTCAGATTAACCCCGGCAAATATGACACCAAATTGGACTTTTGTTCAAGTTTGATGAAGTGTATAGCCTGAAAATAGGGGAAATCAATGTACAAAGCCTCCTATGATTGCAAATACGGCACCTATGGATAATACATAGTGGAAATGAGCTACGACGTAATATGTGTCATGAAGAACAATGTCTAAGGATGAGTTGGCAAGTACAATGCCTGTTAGGCCTCCCACAGTAAATAGGAAAATGAAGCCCAGGGCCCAGAGTATGGCAGCATCTCATTTGATTATGCCCCCATGTAAAGTTGCGAGCCAGCTAAATACCTTTACACCTGTTGGAATTGCGATGATTATTGTGGCGGAAGTGAAATATGCTCGGGTATCGACATCCATTCCAACGGTAAATATGTGGTGGGCTCATACGATAAAGCCTAAGAAGCCGATAGATATTATGGCTCATACTATACCCATGTAGCCGAAAGGTTCTTTTTTTCCAGCATAATAGGTTACAATGTGTGAGATTATTCCAAAGCCAGGAAGAATCAAAATGTAGACTTCTGGGTGACCAAAGAACCAAAACAGATGTTGGTATAAAATTGGGTCCCCCCCACCTGCAGGATCGAAGAAAGATGTGTTTAAATTTCGGTCTGTTAGTAGTATTGTGATACCGGCGGCAAGGACGGGTAGTGATAGTAAAAGTAGAACTGCCGTGATTATTACTGATCATACGAATAGAGGGGTTTGGTATTGGGTTATGGAGGGTGGTTTTATGTTGATGCAGGTAGTAATAAAGTTAATGGCCCCAAGAATTGAGGAGACTCCCGCGAGGTGGAGGGAGAAGATGGTTAGATCTACAGAGGCCCCGGCATGGGCTAAGTTCCCGGCTAAGGGAGGGTAGACGGTTCACCCGGTGCCGGCCCCGGCTTCCACCCCCGAGGATGCAAGTAGCAGTAATAGAGAAGGAGGGAGAAGTCAAAAACTCATGTTGTTTATTCGTGGGAAGGCCATATCTGGCGCCCCAATTATTAGGGGGACTAGTCAATTTCCGAACCCGCCGATTATTACAGGCATTACTATAAAGAAAATTATGACAAAAGCATGGGCTGTTACAATGACGTTATAGATCTGATCATCGCCTAGCAGGGCGCCAGGTTGACTTAGTTCAGCCCGAATTAACAGGCTAAGTGCTGTACCAACTATTCCTGCTCAAGCTCCGAAGATTAAGTATAAGGTGCCGATATCTTTGTGGTTGGTTGAGAAGAATCAACGATTAATGGTCACAGGTAAGATGGCCGATAGTAGGTGGCAGGTTGTAGCCCTGTATAGGTGGGTGCCAGTCCCACTCTTATCACAATAGCTTCGTGGTGATTCACGCTAGAGTGCAAATCTAGAGAAGCACACCAAAGGTGTGCCGGAGCTTCTTTTTTTAGAAGAAGCTCAGATTGAAGCCCGCTGGATGGGGCGTTTAGCTGTTAACTAGAAATTTACGGGATCGAGGCCCGTCTGTCTGGGAGGTTTTAGCTTAATTAAAGTGCCTGAGTTGCAATCAGGAGATGTAAGTTAAAGTTTTACATGCCTTCAGGGGCTAGGAGGGTTGAACTCTTATTTAGGGCTTTGAAGGCCCTTGGTTTTGTTAACCTAAGCCTCTTAAAGTATCATTGGGGTTAGGGGTAAGAGGAGTAAGGATGGTAGTAAGAGGGTTGAGATTGTGGTTGTACTTAGTTTAGGTTGGAATCGTCATTTGTGTGTTGTTTGTGTGGTGGTTGGGAACACTGTGAGGGTTGTGATGTAAGATAGTCGTAAGTAAAAGAATAGGCTTAATAGAGCGGAGAGGGCAAGTAGGGCTGCGGTCATTGATAGGTTGTGGGTTGTTAATTCTTGTAAAATTAACCATTTTGGGATAAAGCCTGTTAGCGGGGGGAGCCCTCCTAGAGATATTAGTAGTAAAAATATAAGTGCTATGGTTGAGGGGGAAATTGTTCAAGAGGTGGTTAAATCTTTAATGTTTTTTGCTGTGATGAAGATAAGGATTATAAAGGCAGTAGTTGTTATTATGAGGTATAAAAATAGGTTGAGGAGTATTAAGTTTGAGCTTAGTGTGAGAATTGTAGCTATTCAACCTAGGTGGGCAATTGATGAGAATGCTATGATTTTTCGTGTCTGTGTTTGGTTTATGCCTCCCCACCCTCCGGTCAAGGTTGACAGTAGCCCTATAATTAGAAGTGTATTTGGGTGGATAGCGGGGGCGGCTATATAAAGTAGGGCGAGGGGGGCGAGTTTTTGTCAAGTTGTAATGATTAGTGCTGTTTTTAGTGTTGTGCCTTGTAGGACTTCTGGTAGTCAGAAATGCAGGGGGGCTAGGCCTAGTTTTATGGCTAGAGCTATTGTTATTATGATGCAGGCAGGTTGGTTTGTGAGTTGTGAAATGTCTCAGGTGCTGGTGGATCAGGCATTGATTGTGCTGGCGAATAGGAGTGTGGCTGAGGCAGCAGCTTGGGTAAGGAAATATTTTGTAGCGGCTTCAGTTGCACGGGGATGGTGTTGTTTGGCGATAAGGGGAATAATGGCTAGGGTATTTAGTTCTAATCCGATTCAGGCAAGGAGTCAGTGTGTGCTTGATAGGGTAATGATGGAGCCGGTTGCTACGCTTGAGAGAATCAGTGAAGATATGATTGGGTTCATTAGTATAGGAAGGATTTTAACCAACATTTTCGGGGTATGGGCCCGAAAGCTTAATTAGCTGACTTTACTAGAAAATAGTATAATGAAGTACATAAGATTTTGAGTCTTTTGGTGCGGGTTCGTGTCCTGTTTTTCTAGTGCTTCGAGAAGAAGGAAATAAGGGGATTTTAACCCCTGTGTTTTACTCTATCAAAGTAATCCTTGGGGATTCGGGCATATTTCCTGGTTTATTGTGGGGGGAGTCCTGATAATATTGTTGGGAAAGAGGCATGCCACATTAATAGAGCGAGGGTTAGGGGTAAGAAATTTTTTCATAAGAGGTGTATAAGTTGGTCGTAACGAAAACGAGGGTATGAGGCGCGAGTTCATAAGAATATGATTGTCAGGATAGTTGTTTTTAATATTAGGTTTATTGTGAACACGTCTGGGGGTAGGGAGGTTCCTGGGTTTAGGAAAAGGATGCAGGTTAGGGTATTTATTAGTATGATGTTTGCATATTCAGCTAGGAAAAATAGGGCGAATGGGCCAGCGGCATACTCTACATTAAAGCCAGAGACAAGCTCTGATTCTCCTTCTGTTAAATCAAAGGGGGCCCGGTTTGTTTCTGCTAGTGTTGAGATAAACCATATTATGGCAAGAGGTCATGATGAAATTAGTAGTCATTGGTGTTCTTGTGTAATTGAGAGTATTTGTAGAGTGAAGCCCCCTGTAAGGATAATAATGGTTAGTAAAATAATTCCCAGGGTGACCTCGTATGAGATTGTTTGTGCTACCGCACGTAGGGCGCCAATTAATGGGTATTTTGAGTTGGATGCCCACCCTGATCATAGAATAGAATATACTGCTATGCTTGAGAGGGCTAGTATGAAGAGAAGGCCTAGGTTTATGTCTGCTAAGGTGGCCGGTATTGGGAGGGGGGTTCAAATTATAAGGGCTAGAAATAGGGCTAAGGTCGGGGTTATGATGAAGAGGGCAGGAGAGGAAGAGGAGGGGCGTAAGGGTTCTTTAATAAACAGTTTAATGCCGTCTGCAAATGGTTGTAATAGCCCATAAGGGCCAATGATGTTAGGGCCTTTTCGTAGTTGTATATAACCGAGCACTTTTCGTTCCAGTAGTGTAAGGAAGGCAACAGCTAGTAAGATGGGAATAATATATAATAGGGGATTAATGATATATAAGAGTAATGCATTCATGTATTAGGGAGATGATTTGAACATCTAGTAGAAAGATCTTAGGTCTTTTGCATTCACCTGGCTCTGCCACCCTAATAATTACCCCTTGTCTGGGGGTGTTCTAGGTGCTTTGTTTAGCTTGAGTTTTGTTCAGCTAGTTTTAAGGACGTGTTTATAATATTGGTCCTCTCTTCTTTGTCCTTTCGTACTGAAGAAGTAAGCGTCATAGATAGAAACCGACCTGGATTGCTCCGGTCTGAACTCAGATCACGTAGGACTGTTAATCGTTGAACAAACGAACCTTTAATAGCGGCTACACCATTTGGGTGTCCTGATCCAACATCGAGGTCGTAAACCTTCTTGTCGATAGGGACTCTTGAAGAAGATAGCGCTGTTATCCCTGGGGTAACTTGGTTCGTTGGTCAGTATGACTGGGTCGGCTTTGTACTTTGGCTTGTTAGCCTTGGTGAGAAGTGGTGGTTCTGTGCTCGGAAGTTTTGTTTTGTTCCGAAGTCGCCCCAACTTAAAACTATGGGCTAGGGGCATTAGTGGTGCTTATTAGCGGTCGTTTTAAGCTCCACAGGGTCTTCTCGTCTTATGTGTTTATCCCAGCTTTTGTACTGGGAGATCAGTTTCACTGATTAGCTATAAGAGACAGGTTTGTCCTCATTTAGCCGTTCATACTAGTCTTTATTTAGAAGACAAGTGATTACGCTACCTTTGCACGGTTAGGATACCGCGGCCGTTTAAAAGTTTCACTGGGCAGGCAGGACCTTTAATACTTGTTTAGCTAAAGGCTATGTTTTTGGTAAACAGTTGGGACAAGGTTTTGCTGAATTCCTTTTACAGCTTTTAATCTATCTTTTTAGCACACCGGTGTCGGGTTGACAGTTTTTGTAACAGTTTTGGCTGTTTAATTGTTGTTCCTGTTTTGGTCTGTTAATGTCCAGTAGGTTTTCTATTTCTGGGTCAAGGGGGTGCTTAAGAGAAGGGCTTCTTGTTACTAGTTCTAGCATTAGTTTGTCTATAATAATAGTGTGGCTCGGTAGGTTTTTAGGAGGTGGCAGACACAGGGGGGATTTATTGTCTTTGTGCTGTGACGCTGTGTTTACTGGTGGCTGCTTTAGGGCCTACTGGGCGTAGGTTATGTTGCTTTCTCTCTAAGTCAGGTTGTATCCTATTTCAATGGGGCTGTACCCCCATTGAATACCTTTTAGGTTAAAATGCGTGCTATTGTTTGCTGGAAGTAACCTAAAGTTGAACTAAAATTCATTTATTGAGCAACCAGCTATCACCAAGTTCGTTTGGCTTTTCACCGCTACTACTAGATCTTCCCACTCTTTTGCCACAGAGATGGGTGCACTCTTACAGTTGTCTTGTAGTAGCTCACTTGGTTTCGGGGGTACAGGCTGAAGTTCTCTTTGTCTGTTTTATTCTGGCTGGACCATGATGCAAGAGGTACAAGGGTTTATCTTTGCTTTGTTTTGCTTGTGTGTTTCATTATTCTTTCAGGGTTCCCTTGCGGTACTTTTTCTGTTGCGCCGTTTTGGTTAGGTTCTATCACATATACTAGTTTTGTCGAATGATTTATTTTGTTAATGAGAGGATTTGTTTATGTGATTGGGCTAGTTGTTTGGCTCAAAAAGGTTAGGATCTCACTAACATTTTTCAATTGTAAGTTGAATGCTTTGTTTTAAGCTACTGGTTGTTGTTCCAAGCACGCCTTCCGGTGCGCTTACCTTGTTACGACTTGCCTCATCTATATTGTTAGTATTTTTATATGTTAAGTTTATTTTTGGACGATGAGAGTGACGGGCGGTGTGTGCGCGCTCCAGAGCAAATTTAAGATAAAGACTCTTATTTAGCTTACTTCTAAATCCTCCTTTGGGTGTGTGTTTCATTACACCTTTCGTATTTTTCTGTGGCAGAAAATGTAGCCCATCTCTTCCATTCTATCTGCTACACCTTGACCTGACGTGTTAGTTGTAAACTTTTTTGCCTACTTTGTTTCTTTCACAGGGTAAGCTGACGACGGCGGTATATAGGCTGAGTTGCAAAGAATGGTGGGGTAAAGCGTGGGGTATCGATTATAGGACAGGCTCCTCTAGGATGATGTGGAGCACCGCCAAGTCCTTTGAGTTTCGAGCTTTTCGCTTGTAGTTCTCTGGCGAATGGTTTTGTGTGTTTAACCATCTATGTTTAGGGCTAGGCATAGTAGGGTATCTAATCCTAGTTTGTTTCCTAGCTTTAGTGAGGTTGAATAGTCTTTTATTTGAAGGCATTTTATTGGTGGAGTTCTTGTGCCAATATATTTTACAGTCTTGGCTTGGTTTTCCTTCAATTTTTTTGACATTATTCTGGTCACGCTTTACGCCGAGGGTCATTGTTTTTGGCCTTTCGTATAACCGCGGTGGCTGGCACGAAATTTACCGGCCAAACTTAATCATAGCTAAGTCAAGCTTTCGCTTATTTCTTAATGTTATTCACTGCTGAGTACCCGTGTGGGTGTGGCGTAGCAAGGTGTTGTGGGCTTCGGTTTGTTAGAGATCCTGATACCTGCTCCACTTGGCTATTCGGGGTTGTGTGGGCATTCTCACTGGGGTGTGGAGGCTTGCATGTGTAATTTTGATTAAAAACAATGGCAAGTTTAGGACCAAAACTTTGTGTTTTTGGGGAAATTTGACTCACCCATCTCAGCATCTTCAGTGCTTCGCTTTAAAAATTTTAAGCTACAATAACATAAAATTTTTGTATAAAAGATAAAAAAAATGTATATATAATCATGTTGTAAATATGCATTACGGCACTGATATTAGTATCCACGACTGCATTTACAATCTGTAGAATGCATGAACTGGTCGTGGACAACCGGTA
>NW_027101577.1:0-17369 GCF_035046505.1 Tiliqua scincoides
TGGTAAACAGTTGGGACAAGGTTTTGCTGAATTCCTTTTACAGCTTTTAATCTATCTTTTTAGCACACCGGTGTCGGGTTGACAGTTTTTGTAACAGTTTTGGCTGTTTAATTGTTGTTCCTGTTTTGGTCTGTTAATGTCCAGTAGGTTTTCTATTTCTGGGTCAAGGGGGTGCTTAAGAGAAGGGCTTCTTGTTACTAGTTCTAGCATTAGTTTGTCTATAATAATAGTGTGGCTCGGTAGGTTTTTAGGAGGTGGCAGACACAGGGGGGATTTATTGTCTTTGTGCTGTGACGCTGTGTTTACTGGTGGCTGCTTTAGGGCCTACTGGGCGTAGGTTATGTTGCTTTCTCTCTAAGTCAGGTTGTATCCTATTTCAATGGGGCTGTACCCCCATTGAATACCTTTTAGGTTAAAATGCGTGCTATTGTTTGCTGGAAGTAACCTAAAGTTGAACTAAAATTCATTTATTGAGCAACCAGCTATCACCAAGTTCGTTTGGCTTTTCACCGCTACTACTAGATCTTCCCACTCTTTTGCCACAGAGATGGGTGCACTCTTACAGTTGTCTTGTAGTAGCTCACTTGGTTTCGGGGGTACAGGCTGAAGTTCTCTTTGTCTGTTTTATTCTGGCTGGACCATGATGCAAGAGGTACAAGGGTTTATCTTTGCTTTGTTTTGCTTGTGTGTTTCATTATTCTTTCAGGGTTCCCTTGCGGTACTTTTTCTGTTGCGCCGTTTTGGTTAGGTTCTATCACATATACTAGTTTTGTCGAATGATTTATTTTGTTAATGAGAGGATTTGTTTATGTGATTGGGCTAGTTGTTTGGCTCAAAAAGGTTAGGATCTCACTAACATTTTTCAATTGTAAGTTGAATGCTTTGTTTTAAGCTACTGGTTGTTGTTCCAAGCACGCCTTCCGGTGCGCTTACCTTGTTACGACTTGCCTCATCTATATTGTTAGTATTTTTATATGTTAAGTTTATTTTTGGACGATGAGAGTGACGGGCGGTGTGTGCGCGCTCCAGAGCAAATTTAAGATAAAGACTCTTATTTAGCTTACTTCTAAATCCTCCTTTGGGTGTGTGTTTCATTACACCTTTCGTATTTTTCTGTGGCAGAAAATGTAGCCCATCTCTTCCATTCTATCTGCTACACCTTGACCTGACGTGTTAGTTGTAAACTTTTTTGCCTACTTTGTTTCTTTCACAGGGTAAGCTGACGACGGCGGTATATAGGCTGAGTTGCAAAGAATGGTGGGGTAAAGCGTGGGGTATCGATTATAGGACAGGCTCCTCTAGGATGATGTGGAGCACCGCCAAGTCCTTTGAGTTTCGAGCTTTTCGCTTGTAGTTCTCTGGCGAATGGTTTTGTGTGTTTAACCATCTATGTTTAGGGCTAGGCATAGTAGGGTATCTAATCCTAGTTTGTTTCCTAGCTTTAGTGAGGTTGAATAGTCTTTTATTTGAAGGCATTTTATTGGTGGAGTTCTTGTGCCAATATATTTTACAGTCTTGGCTTGGTTTTCCTTCAATTTTTTTGACATTATTCTGGTCACGCTTTACGCCGAGGGTCATTGTTTTTGGCCTTTCGTATAACCGCGGTGGCTGGCACGAAATTTACCGGCCAAACTTAATCATAGCTAAGTCAAGCTTTCGCTTATTTCTTAATGTTATTCACTGCTGAGTACCCGTGTGGGTGTGGCGTAGCAAGGTGTTGTGGGCTTCGGTTTGTTAGAGATCCTGATACCTGCTCCACTTGGCTATTCGGGGTTGTGTGGGCATTCTCACTGGGGTGTGGAGGCTTGCATGTGTAATTTTGATTAAAAACAATGGCAAGTTTAGGACCAAAACTTTGTGTTTTTGGGGAAATTTGACTCACCCATCTCAGCATCTTCAGTGCTTCGCTTTAAAAATTTTAAGCTACAATAACATAAAATTTTTGTATAAAAGATAAAAAAAATGTATATATAATCATGTTGTAAATATGCATTACGGCACTGATATTAGTATCCACGACTGCATTTACAATCTGTAGAATGCATGAACTGGTCGTGGACAACCGGTAGTTTTAGTTTGGTCAGATCCTGTTTTAGGGGTTTGGCAGGAGTAAATCTGACTAAGTGAGAAATTACCGGTAAGGGGGGTAGGGGGGTTTGCCATAAAAATTAAGTTGTATTTATTTACGTGTATCAAGCTGAACGTCCGCACCTACACCTACACCGACACCTGCGTTGTGGGTGCGCCTGCACCTGTGTACATGTCTGCGTCTGTGAACGCGCCCGCGCACATGCCTGCACTCGCAAACGCACGTGCGCTGCAGGCGCGCCCGCGTGCTCACGTCCACGTCTGCGCACGTTTGCGCTTGCAAACATACGTGCGCTGCAGGCGCGCCCGCGTGCCCACGTCCACGTCTGCGCACACATTTGCACTTGTATTTTCACCTGCGTCGCATGTGTTCACAGGTGCTTTTTCGTACGTTTTAACACGTTTGTTACTAATTTTATGTCATTCAAGCATTAAACGAAATCGCGTGCTCTATACGTGGGAACGTTTATCACGTGCACCGTAGGTCCAGATCGGACGGCAAATTGTAGGCGACCACTTTAGCAAGCGGCTCTGAGATCCACTCCCCCAAAAAAAATAAAAAAGGCCAGATGCATTGGGGGTCGGGATGCTATGATTTCTCGGCAAAGTGTACATTATGCACCAACCAGAAGCATCGTTAAAAGTGAGAAAGTGTTGGGAATCCTTTGACCGCCCCTGAGGTAGGAACCAGAGGCCTTGGAAAAAGTGAGAAATAGCCAACGTACTCCGTGTGTCCCACGGGGCTAGTAACGGGAGTACACGTCATTAAGGGATTGCTGGTTTCTCGGAGATGGCAGAATATAATAGATAACTGTCGAGCAAGAGAGCAGCAGGGGAGAAGGGTGATGGCATCCAATGGGCATGGTTGGGAGAGGGTAGTGTCCTCATGATATGCGTGAGGCGAAGAGGGCAAATGTCCAATTATACATAATATGTGCTAGATCATTCTAATCTAATCTTCTATGATCTGCATGTGTGAAAGAGGAAAATATTCGAGATGTGTTGTAAGTATGAAATCATTAATAATCTGTCTGTTGTGATATGCGTGTGGACAAGAGGTAAATGTCCGATTATACATAGTATGTCTTAGAACCTTAATTTGAAGTCTTTTGTGATATGCATGAGGTTGAAAATTAATTGTTCGATTATTCTTAGTTTGTGATTGATCATTGACTGATTAACCGGATATGATATGCATGAGGACAAGAGGTGAATGTCCGATTATACATAGTATGTGTAAGATCACCAGCAAAGCAATAAAAAGCCGCCAGGGGCGGCCAGATACGGGTAAGATCACCAGCAAAGCAATAAAAAGCCGCCAGGGGCGGCCAGATACGGGTGAATTGAGGTAGAGGACAAAAAAGCCGCCAGGGGCGGCCAGATACGGGTGAATTGAGGTAGAGGACAAAAAAGCCGCCAGGGGCGGCCAGATACGGGTGAATTGAGGTAGAGGACAAAAAAGCCGCCAGGGGCGGCCAGATACGGGTGAATTGAGGTAGAGGACAAAAAAGCCGCCAGGGGCGGCCAGATACGGGTGAATTGAGGTAGAGGACAAAAAAGCCGCCAGGGGCGGCCAGATACGGGTGAATTGAGGTAGAGGACAAAAAAGCCGCCAGGGGGTAGTTTAAAGTTAGAATGCTAGTTTTGGGGACTAGCGGTGGGGGTTTGAGTCCCCTCTCTCTGATGCCTTAGGGGGTCTTAGTTCCCATCTTTGGCTTACAAGACCAATGCTTTGTCTATTAAGCTACTAAGGCTTAGAGTGGGGCTATCATTTGAGTATTTTATCTTCTAGTTTGGCTGTAATTGGTATGAGGAGGAGGAAAATAGCAAAGTAGAGTATTGAGGCAATTTGTCCGATGATGATGAAGGGGTCCTCTACGGGCTGTCCTCCGATTCACGTGAGGATAATGATATTTGATATAAGGAGTCAAAAGACCCCTTGGGATAGGGGCCGGAAGGTGTTTCCTCGTTGCTTTGATGTATGGAGTATGGGTACGAAGATTAGGATTAGGATTGAAAATAATAAGGCAAGAACGCCTCCTAATTTATTTGGGATTGAGCGTAGGATAGCGTAGGCAAAGAGGAAGTATCACTCGGGTTTAATGTGTGGTGGCGTGACTAAGGGGTTTGCAGGGGTAAAGTTTTCTGGGTCTCCTAGTAAGTTTGGGGAGAAGAGGGCTAGTAGGAGGAGAACGAAGATTAATAATGTTAGGCCTAAAAGGTCTTTATAGGTGTAATAAGGGTGAAATGGGATTTTGTCTGTGTTGGAGTTTAGGCCTGTGGGGTTATTTGATCCTGTTTCGTGGAGGAAAAGGAGGTGAAGTATAGAGGTTCCCATGATAATAAATGGCAGAATAAAATGGAATGAAAAGAATCGGGTGAGTGTTGCGTTGTCTACTGAGAACCCTCCCCAGATTCATTCTACCAAGGTTGTTCCGATATAGGGAATTGCTGAAAGAAGGTTAGTAATGACGGTGGCCCCTCAAAAAGATATCTGGCCCCATGGAAGTACGTAGCCCACAAAGGCTGTTGCCATTACAAGGAGAAGAAGAACGACCCCAATGTTTCAGGTTTCTTTGTATATGTAAGAGCCGTAGTATAAGCCCCGTCCGATATGGAGGTAAATGCAAATAAAGAATATGGAGGCCCCATTGGCGTGCAGGTTTCGGATTAGCCACCCGTATTGTACGTCTCGACAAATGTGTGCGATTGATGAAAATGCTGAAGAGATGTCTGCTGTGTAGTGTATAGCAAGGAATAGGCCAGTTAGGACTTGTGCGATTAGACAAAATCCAAGTAGTGAGCCAAAATTTCATCATGCTGAGATATTTGATGGGGTGGGGAGGTCAATGAATGTGTTGTTTACAATCTTTAGGATTGGGTGAGTTTTTCGTAGGTTGTGGGTCATTAGTTTTTGTAGTTGAATACAACAGTGGTTTTTCGTGCCGCAGGTCTTGGTTAAAGTCCAGGCAAAAATTATGGTTTATTTTATTTTTTTATTATCTTTTTGTTTATTGGGGGGGTTGGTGGCTGTTGCCTCAAACCCATCCCCGCTTTATGGTGCGGTTGGGTTGGTGGTTGCTGCTGCCGTTGGGTGTGGTGTGTTGGTTTGATTGGGTAGTTCTTTTGTTTCTTTGGTCTTATTTTTGATTTATTTAGGGGGAATGTTGGTGGTATTTGCTTATTCTGTAGCGTTGGCGGCTGAGCCCTACCCTGAGACATGGGGGAGCTGGTCTGTTGGGTTGTATGTTGGGGGGTATTTTGTTTTGGTGACGGTGTTGTTTGTGGTATTTGGTGGGGGGTGGGTGGTGGAGGGGTTTGGAGTTGTTGGGGTTGATTGTGTAGGGTTACATTTTGTTCGTGCGGACTTTAGTGGGGTGTCTTTGTTATATTCATGGGGGGGTGGCTGTTTATTAATTTCCGGGTGAGGCTTATTGCTGGCTTTATTTGTTGCGTTAGAGCTGTCACGTGGGTTGGCGCGGGGGGCTTTGCGGGTAATTAGATTAAAATAAAAATGAGCACCGAGGTCATAAATAGGACAAATATGATTAAGTAGGCTTTAATAAGACCTTTGTTGGCAGTAGAAATGCTGTTGACCATGGGGGTGTTGGTTATTGTTAGTATTTTTGGACCAATTTTTTCATACCATAGTTGGTCGTTTAGGTGTGAGGCAAGGTTTTGTCCTTGTATGAGTGAAATGTTTGGGTGGGTTCGGTGAATGATTATGTTGAAGAATCCTAGTTGGTTTGAGAAGTTGTTTAACTTATTATGTTTTGGAGTCAAGAGTGTTGTTGTTTGGGTGGCTAGTTCTAAAGCATATAAAAGGCCTAAGATTGTTACGAGTAATGCGGACAGTTTTATGTTTGTTGATATGGTTAATGCTGTTGTTTTGATTGGAAGAACAGAGGAGATAAGGAGTAAGCCAGTTAAAATGCTTCCTGTTGCGAGGCGAACAAGGGGGTTGGTTAGGGTTTTATTGTTTTCGGAAATGATGACAAGAGTGTTCCCTCGGGAGGTGTTTATTTGTACGTAGAAGATTAGTCGTAGGCTGTAGGCGGCCGTTAGGGCCGTTGCTGTGAGAGTTAGTATTAGGGCTCAGGCGTTAAGGTAGGAGGTATTTATTGTTTCGATGATGGTGTCTTTTGAGAAAAAGCCGGATAGAAAGGGGGTTCCTATTAGGGCAAGGCTGCCGATGGTTAGGCAGGAGGTGGTAACGGGTATTGCTTTGTTAATGCCTCCTATCTTTCGGATGTCCTGTTCGTCTGATAAATTATGAATGATCGACCCAGAACAGAGGAATAACATGGCTTTAAAGAATGCGTGGGTTGAAATATGAAAGAAGGCTAGTTGTGGTTGGTTTAATCCTACGGTGACCATTATCAACCCAAGCTGGCTTGAGGTTGAGAAGGCGATGATTTTTTTAATATCGTTTTGTGTGAGGGCACAAATTGCTGTGAATAAGGTTGTTATTGCACCTAGACAAAGGCAGGTGGATAGGGCTGTTGTGTTTGTTTCTAATAGGGGGTGGAGGCGAATTAGTAGGAATACACCTGCCACAACCATTGTGCTGGAGTGGAGTAAGGCAGAGACGGGAGTAGGACCTTCTATGGCTGCTGGTAATCATGGGTGAAGGCCAAATTGGGCAGACTTTCCTGCGGCAGCTAAGATTAAACCCAAGAGGGGGACAAGGGTGACTGAGTTTGGGTTAGTAAATAGTTGATGAAATTCTCAGGTGGTTGTGTTTATAGCAAGTCAGGCTATTGTTAGGATAAGGCCAATATCCCCAACTCGGTTATAAATGACTGCCTGTAGGGCGGATGAGTTTGCGTCGGAACGTGAGAATCATCACCCGATTAATAGAAAGGATATAATTCCAACCCCCTCCCACCCAATAAAAAGCTGGAAGATATTATTTGCGGTAACAAGAATTAATATAGCTAGTAAGAATAGGAGAAGATACTTAAAAAATCGGTTGATAAAGGGGTCTGAGGTCATATATCATGCGGCAAACTCCAAGATGGATCATGTGACAAAGAGTGCGATGGGTAAAAATGTAATTGCGTAGGTGTCTAGCATGAAGCTAATGTTGATGCTAAAATTAGAGATGTTGATTCAGTGGATGTTTGTAGTTGTGAATTCTAGTCCATAGTTAATGAAGATAAACAGGGGGATTATGCTGGTAAAAAATGCTGTTTGCACAGCTACCTTTACATGGGAGAGGTGTCATTGGTTTTGTAGAGGGTATAGGGTTATTGTGATGGGAATTATTAGGAATAGAAAGGTAGCGGCTATGGTGGTGTGGGGGATGTTGTGCATGTACTTTTACTTGGAATTGCACCAAGAATTTTGGCTCCTAAGACCAATGGATTAAACTCTGATCCTTTAAAAGTGAGGAGTCTGGGGGGTTAATCCCAGGACGCAGAGTTAGCAGTTCTTTGTATACAATACCCCTCGGTCATTAAGAAGGTTTGAACTTCTATTTTTAGATCCACATTCTAATGTTTTTGTTAAACTATGACAACAAGGAAGGGGGCCTATGATTAGTTCGGGTTTTATTATAAGTATAAGTATCGGGAGGATGTGTAGGACCAGTAGCAGGTGTTCTCGGGTGTATGTCGGGTTTGTTTGGATAGCGTGTTGTGGGAGCTTTCCTCGTTGGGTTGTTAAAAATATATGAAGTGAGTAGGTGGCTGTTAAGAGAGTGCCTACTCCTGTTATGAGGATTGTTAGGGGGGACCAGTTGAATAATGATGTTATGATTAGAAGTTCGCCTGTGAGATTAATTGTGGGGGGGAGGGCCATATTTATTAAGTTAGCTATAAGCCACCAGGATATTGTTAGAGGAAGAATAAGTTGCAGGCCGCGGGCTAGAAGGAGTGTTCGGCTATGGGTGCGTTCATAGTTTGTGTTTGCTAGACAAAATAGTATTGATGAGGTAAGGCCGTGGGCAATTATCAGTAAAATTGCTCCTGTTAGGCTTCATGGGGTTTGAATCAAAGCGGCTGCAATTACGAGGCCTATGTGGCTTACTGATGAGTAAGCGATTAAAGATTTTAAGTCAGTTTGTCGTAGGCAGATTGAGCTGGTTATGATGATGCCTCAAATGGCTAGAATAATAAAGGGGTAGTATAGTTTTGTTGAGAGTGGGTTTAGTAGGGGGGTGATTCGAATGATACCGTAGCCTCCGAGTTTCAGTAAAATTGCAGCCAGAACCATTGAGCCAGCGATAGGGGCTTCCACATGGGCTTTTGGGAGTCAGAGGTGGAGGCCATATAAAGGCATTTTCACTAGGAAGGCGATTAAGCAGGCAAGTCATAGTATGTTATTTGTTCATGAGTGGGGGGTTTCTGGTTGAATTAGGTTTATTATTACTATTGAAATGTTGGAGTATTTAGTGTTTAAAAATAGAATAGCAACTAATAGGGGGAGAGATCCAGCAAGTGTGTAAAATAGAAAGTATGTCCCTGCGGAAAGTCGCTCGGCTTGGTTTCCCCATCGTGTAATAACAATGAGGGTGGGAATTAATGTTGTTTCGAATATAATGTAAAATAGGGTGAATTCGGTTGCGGAGAATGTTAATAATAGGGCAACTTGTAGGGTTGTAATGACTACTAAAAAGTTTCGTTTTCGAGCAAGAGGTTCGTGTTGGAGGTGGTTTTGGCTAGCTAGGGCTATTAGTGGGAGAAGTCAGCAGGAAAGGATTATTAATGGGGCGGAAATTGAGTCAATGTTTAGGTAGGAAGAGGAGAATATTATGCTAGGGTTTAGAGGATACTTAAATCAGACTAGACTTATTAGTGCAAGTAGTATTGAGTAGGAGGTGTATATTGTGAAAAGGATGTTTTGTTTTGATAGAAGGGCTGTTGGAATTAATATAAGGGTAGGTAAAAGAATTTTTAGCATTGTAAGAGGTTTAGGTTTTTAAGATGGTCCGAGCCATGTGTTCGAGAGGTTGCCACTAATAAGGCGAGGCCAGTTCCTGCTTCACAGGCAGAAAAAGCAAGGAGGAGAATGGGAGAAATGTTTGTGGAGGGGAGTTGTAGTGTAGATGAGAATGCTGTAAGTGCTATAAAGAGGGCTAATATTATGGCTTCGATACAGAGTAGTGCGGAAACTAAGTGTGTTCGGTGTAGGGCCAACCCTAAAATTCCGAGTACGAAGGCAGAGGAAAAGGTAAAATATGTTGTCATATGGCAGTCCAGGGTTAAAACCTGGGGCTACTAAGTCGAAATTAGTTGTTTTATTTATACTAACTGCCTACTCTGCCCACTCTAGCCCCCCTGCTAATCATTCGTAAATTAAGCCTAGTGTTAGAAGAATAATGATTGCGGATATTCAGATTAAAGTGGTTGTTGGTTGTATAAGGTTTATGGCTCATGGGATCGGAAGGAGTAGCGCAATTTCTAGGTCGAATAGAAGAAATAGGATTGCAACTAGGAAGAATCGAAGCGAGAATGGTAGACGGGCGGTTCCTAATGGGTCGAAGCCGCATTCATATGGGGAGAGTTTTTCTGTGTCTGGTGATATTTGTGGTAATCAAAAGCTAATAGTAATTAAGATAACTATAAGGGTTGTTGTAATTAAGAATATGGTTGTTATATTCATTACTCTTTCTTAAGGTTTTATTAAGGCTTAGTGATTGGAAATCACTTGTACTGGTTGATACTAAAAGAGCAAGAGCCTCATCAGTAAATTGAGATGTAAAGGAACAGTCATACAACGTCTACGAAATGTCAGTATCATGCGGCGGCTTCAAATCCGAAGTGGTGGTTTGTTGTGAAGTGATATATGATCTGTCGTAGTAAGCAAACAATTAAAAAAGTTGATCCAATAATTACGTGGAGGCCATGGAAGCCTGTTGCCACAAAGAATGTTGACCCGTAAACGCTATCTGAAATAGCGAAAGGGGCTTCATAGTATTCTATGGCTTGGAGGGCGGTGAAGTAAAGGCCCAAGGCAATGGTTAGTGTAAGGGCTTGAATTGCTTCTTTTCGATTATTTTCTATAATAGAATGGTGGGCTCATGTTACGGTAACACCAGAGGCTAGGAGTACAGCTGTGTTTAGAAGGGGTACTTCAAATGGGTTTAATGGGTGAATTCCGCTAGGGGGTCAACAGCCCCCAAGCTCCGGGGTTGGGGCCAGGCTTGAGTGGTAGAAAGCTCAGAAAAAGCCGATAAAAAAGAAGACCTCTGATGTAATAAAAAGGATTATCCCGTATCGGAGGCCTTTTTGTACAGGGACCGTGTGGTGGCCTTGAAAGGTTCCCTCACGGGTGATATCTCGCCACCATTGTAGTATTGTTAGAAGGAGGATAATTAGGCCGATATTCATTAATAGTATATTGTTGAAGTGAAATCAGACGGCGAGTCCGGATGTTATAAGTAAGGCAGCGATTGCGCCTGTTAGGGGCCAGGGGCTTTGGTCTACTATATGATAGGCATGTGCTTGGTGGATCATTAAGTATTTTCTTGTAGGTATAGGCTTAATAGTAAAGTGAAGACGTAGGCTTGAATAATTGCTACTGCGACCTCTAGAATAGTTAAAAGTAAGAGGACAATAAAGGTTAGTGTTGCGGTTGCAGTTATTATGGGTAGTATTACAAATACGGCGGTAGAAATAAGTTGGATTAGCAGGTGACCTGCTGTTAAGTTGGCTGTTAGTCGAACGCCTAGTGCAAGAGGGCGAATGAGTAGGCTAATTGTTTCGATAATAATGAGAACAGGTACGAGAGGGGTTGGGGTGCCTTCTGGTAGAAGGTGGCCTAATGAAAGGGTTGGTTGATTGCGTAAGCCAATTAATACAGTTGCTAGTCATAAGGGTACTGCTAAACCCATATTTATTGATAGCTGGGTAGTTGGGGTGAATGTATAAGGGAAAAGTCCTAGCAAATTGAATAGGAGAAGGAATAATATAAGTGAGGTTAAGAGTGCGGCTCATTTGTGGCCTGGTTTGTTTAGGGGTAATATAAGTTGTTTTACAAATATAAAGATTGCTCATGTTTGTACCGTTTCTAGCCGATTTAAGATAAGTCGGCTTGTTTTTGTAAAAATTAGGGTTGGTGGCAGGATTATTGCTAGGGTGATAAGGGGGATTCCAAGGAGTTGTGGGCTTAAAAATTGGTCGAAGAAGCTTAAATTCATGGTCAGTTTCAAGGTGAGGCTTTAGGTGTGGGGGTGTTTTGGATTGGGAGATTTTGAGAGGTTATTATTAAAGTTTTGGTTTGGAGAATTGTTAATAAGATTGTTCATGAAAGTAGGAGGATTATTAATCAGGGGGCAGGGTTTAATTGAGGCATATCACTAAGGGGGCAGGTGTTGTCTCCTTCTTTAGCTTAAAAGGCTAACGCTGATAAAAGCTTCTTAGTGATGCAGTGAGTATTGTTGTGGTTCAGTCTTCAAAGTGTTTTAGTGGAATTGCTTCTACTACAATGGGCATGAAGCTGTGGTTAGATCCGCAGATTTCTGAGCATTGTCCATAGAACAAGCCTGGGTGAGAAGTGATAAAGGTTGTTTGATTTAGTCGTCCGGGAATGGCATCTGTTTTAATGCCGAGGGCGGGTACGGCCCATGAGTGCAGGACATCTTCTGCGGAGATTAGTATGCGAATTGGGGATTCTATTGGAACTACTATTCGGTGATCTACTTCTAATAGACGGAGGTGTCCTTGAGGGAGGTCTTGTGAGGGAATTATGTAAGAGTCAAATGCGAGATCTTGATAGTCTGTGTACTCATAGCTCCAATATCATTGGTGGCCGAGAGCTTTAACAGTTAGGTGTGGGTTGTTGATTTCATCTATGAGGTAGAGAATGCGAAGGGAAGGGAGGGCAATTAAGATTAAAATGATTGCAGGAAGAATTGTTCAGATTATTTCTACTTCTTGGGCGTCTATGGTATTTGTGTGTGTTAGCTTTGTTGTTATTATTAAAGAAATAATGTATAATACTAAAGCACTAATTAAGAAGACAATTATAATGGCGTGGTCATGAAAATGTAAGAGCTCTTCTATAATGGGAGATGCTGCGTCTTGAAATCCGAGTTGAGCGGGGTGTGCCATCATGAGGCCCATAGGGGCTAACCTATAACTTAGCTCTGACAGGGCTACATAATAAATTTACTAGGGTCTCATGAGAAAGAAGCATCTTGGCTATGTGATTGGCTTGAAACCAGTAGAAGGCGGTTCGATTCCTCCCTTTCTTGAGTTTGTTTGTACATATGTTGGTTCTTCGTAAGTGTGATAAGGGGGTGGGCAGCCGTGAAGTCATTCTAGGTTTGTGTTTGTTAGTTCTAGGGCGAAAACTTCTCGTTTAGCTGCGAATGCTTCTCAAATGATAAACATTATTATGATTACGGCTACTAGAGAAATTAGTGAGCCAATTGATGATAAAGTATTTCAGATGGTATATGCGTCAGGATAGTCGGAGTAACGGCGGGGCATTCCTGATAGCCCAAGGAAGTGTTGAGGGAAGAAGGTCAGATTAACCCCGGCAAATATGACACCAAATTGGACTTTTGTTCAAGTTTGATGAAGTGTATAGCCTGAAAATAGGGGAAATCAATGTACAAAGCCTCCTATGATTGCAAATACGGCACCTATGGATAATACATAGTGGAAATGAGCTACGACGTAATATGTGTCATGAAGAACAATGTCTAAGGATGAGTTGGCAAGTACAATGCCTGTTAGGCCTCCCACAGTAAATAGGAAAATGAAGCCCAGGGCCCAGAGTATGGCAGCATCTCATTTGATTATGCCCCCATGTAAAGTTGCGAGCCAGCTAAATACCTTTACACCTGTTGGAATTGCGATGATTATTGTGGCGGAAGTGAAATATGCTCGGGTATCGACATCCATTCCAACGGTAAATATGTGGTGGGCTCATACGATAAAGCCTAAGAAGCCGATAGATATTATGGCTCATACTATACCCATGTAGCCGAAAGGTTCTTTTTTTCCAGCATAATAGGTTACAATGTGTGAGATTATTCCAAAGCCAGGAAGAATCAAAATGTAGACTTCTGGGTGACCAAAGAACCAAAACAGATGTTGGTATAAAATTGGGTCCCCCCCACCTGCAGGATCGAAGAAAGATGTGTTTAAATTTCGGTCTGTTAGTAGTATTGTGATACCGGCGGCAAGGACGGGTAGTGATAGTAAAAGTAGAACTGCCGTGATTATTACTGATCATACGAATAGAGGGGTTTGGTATTGGGTTATGGAGGGTGGTTTTATGTTGATGCAGGTAGTAATAAAGTTAATGGCCCCAAGAATTGAGGAGACTCCCGCGAGGTGGAGGGAGAAGATGGTTAGATCTACAGAGGCCCCGGCATGGGCTAAGTTCCCGGCTAAGGGAGGGTAGACGGTTCACCCGGTGCCGGCCCCGGCTTCCACCCCCGAGGATGCAAGTAGCAGTAATAGAGAAGGAGGGAGAAGTCAAAAACTCATGTTGTTTATTCGTGGGAAGGCCATATCTGGCGCCCCAATTATTAGGGGGACTAGTCAATTTCCGAACCCGCCGATTATTACAGGCATTACTATAAAGAAAATTATGACAAAAGCATGGGCTGTTACAATGACGTTATAGATCTGATCATCGCCTAGCAGGGCGCCAGGTTGACTTAGTTCAGCCCGAATTAACAGGCTAAGTGCTGTACCAACTATTCCTGCTCAAGCTCCGAAGATTAAGTATAAGGTGCCGATATCTTTGTGGTTGGTTGAGAAGAATCAACGATTAATGGTCACAGGTAAGATGGCCGATAGTAGGTGGCAGGTTGTAGCCCTGTATAGGTGGGTGCCAGTCCCACTCTTATCACAATAGCTTCGTGGTGATTCACGCTAGAGTGCAAATCTAGAGAAGCACACCAAAGGTGTGCCGGAGCTTCTTTTTTTAGAAGAAGCTCAGATTGAAGCCCGCTGGATGGGGCGTTTAGCTGTTAACTAGAAATTTACGGGATCGAGGCCCGTCTGTCTGGGAGGTTTTAGCTTAATTAAAGTGCCTGAGTTGCAATCAGGAGATGTAAGTTAAAGTTTTACATGCCTTCAGGGGCTAGGAGGGTTGAACTCTTATTTAGGGCTTTGAAGGCCCTTGGTTTTGTTAACCTAAGCCTCTTAAAGTATCATTGGGGTTAGGGGTAAGAGGAGTAAGGATGGTAGTAAGAGGGTTGAGATTGTGGTTGTACTTAGTTTAGGTTGGAATCGTCATTTGTGTGTTGTTTGTGTGGTGGTTGGGAACACTGTGAGGGTTGTGATGTAAGATAGTCGTAAGTAAAAGAATAGGCTTAATAGAGCGGAGAGGGCAAGTAGGGCTGCGGTCATTGATAGGTTGTGGGTTGTTAATTCTTGTAAAATTAACCATTTTGGGATAAAGCCTGTTAGCGGGGGGAGCCCTCCTAGAGATATTAGTAGTAAAAATATAAGTGCTATGGTTGAGGGGGAAATTGTTCAAGAGGTGGTTAAATCTTTAATGTTTTTTGCTGTGATGAAGATAAGGATTATAAAGGCAGTAGTTGTTATTATGAGGTATAAAAATAGGTTGAGGAGTATTAAGTTTGAGCTTAGTGTGAGAATTGTAGCTATTCAACCTAGGTGGGCAATTGATGAGAATGCTATGATTTTTCGTGTCTGTGTTTGGTTTATGCCTCCCCACCCTCCGGTCAAGGTTGACAGTAGCCCTATAATTAGAAGTGTATTTGGGTGGATAGCGGGGGCGGCTATATAAAGTAGGGCGAGGGGGGCGAGTTTTTGTCAAGTTGTAATGATTAGTGCTGTTTTTAGTGTTGTGCCTTGTAGGACTTCTGGTAGTCAGAAATGCAGGGGGGCTAGGCCTAGTTTTATGGCTAGAGCTATTGTTATTATGATGCAGGCAGGTTGGTTTGTGAGTTGTGAAATGTCTCAGGTGCTGGTGGATCAGGCATTGATTGTGCTGGCGAATAGGAGTGTGGCTGAGGCAGCAGCTTGGGTAAGGAAATATTTTGTAGCGGCTTCAGTTGCACGGGGATGGTGTTGTTTGGCGATAAGGGGAATAATGGCTAGGGTATTTAGTTCTAATCCGATTCAGGCAAGGAGTCAGTGTGTGCTTGATAGGGTAATGATGGAGCCGGTTGCTACGCTTGAGAGAATCAGTGAAGATATGATTGGGTTCATTAGTATAGGAAGGATTTTAACCAACATTTTCGGGGTATGGGCCCGAAAGCTTAATTAGCTGACTTTACTAGAAAATAGTATAATGAAGTACATAAGATTTTGAGTCTTTTGGTGCGGGTTCGTGTCCTGTTTTTCTAGTGCTTCGAGAAGAAGGAAATAAGGGGATTTTAACCCCTGTGTTTTACTCTATCAAAGTAATCCTTGGGGATTCGGGCATATTTCCTGGTTTATTGTGGGGGGAGTCCTGATAATATTGTTGGGAAAGAGGCATGCCACATTAATAGAGCGAGGGTTAGGGGTAAGAAATTTTTTCATAAGAGGTGTATAAGTTGGTCGTAACGAAAACGAGGGTATGAGGCGCGAGTTCATAAGAATATGATTGTCAGGATAGTTGTTTTTAATATTAGGTTTATTGTGAACACGTCTGGGGGTAGGGAGGTTCCTGGGTTTAGGAAAAGGATGCAGGTTAGGGTATTTATTAGTATGATGTTTGCATATTCAGCTAGGAAAAATAGGGCGAATGGGCCAGCGGCATACTCTACATTAAAGCCAGAGACAAGCTCTGATTCTCCTTCTGTTAAATCAAAGGGGGCCCGGTTTGTTTCTGCTAGTGTTGAGATAAACCATATTATGGCAAGAGGTCATGATGAAATTAGTAGTCATTGGTGTTCTTGTGTAATTGAGAGTATTTGTAGAGTGAAGCCCCCTGTAAGGATAATAATGGTTAGTAAAATAATTCCCAGGGTGACCTCGTATGAGATTGTTTGTGCTACCGCACGTAGGGCGCCAATTAATGGGTATTTTGAGTTGGATGCCCACCCTGATCATAGAATAGAATATACTGCTATGCTTGAGAGGGCTAGTATGAAGAGAAGGCCTAGGTTTATGTCTGCTAAGGTGGCCGGTATTGGGAGGGGGGTTCAAATTATAAGGGCTAGAAATAGGGCTAAGGTCGGGGTTATGATGAAGAGGGCAGGAGAGGAAGAGGAGGGGCGTAAGGGTTCTTTAATAAACAGTTTAATGCCGTCTGCAAATGGTTGTAATAGCCCATAAGGGCCAATGATGTTAGGGCCTTTTCGTAGTTGTATATAACCGAGCACTTTTCGTTCCAGTAGTGTAAGGAAGGCAACAGCTAGTAAGATGGGAATAATATATAATAGGGGATTAATGATATATAAGAGTAATGCATTCATGTATTAGGGAGATGATTTGAACATCTAGTAGAAAGATCTTAGGTCTTTTGCATTCACCTGGCTCTGCCACCCTAATAATTACCCCTTGTCTGGGGGTGTTCTAGGTGCTTTGTTTAGCTTGAGTTTTGTTCAGCTAGTTTTAAGGACGTGTTTATAATATTGGTCCTCTCTTCTTTGTCCTTTCGTACTGAAGAAGTAAGCGTCATAGATAGAAACCGACCTGGATTGCTCCGGTCTGAACTCAGATCACGTAGGACTGTTAATCGTTGAACAAACGAACCTTTAATAGCGGCTACACCATTTGGGTGTCCTGATCCAACATCGAGGTCGTAAACCTTCTTGTCGATAGGGACTCTTGAAGAAGATAGCGCTGTTATCCCTGGGGTAACTTGGTTCGTTGGTCAGTATGACTGGGTCGGCTTTGTACTTTGGCTTGTTAGCCTTGGTGAGAAGTGGTGGTTCTGTGCTCGGAAGTTTTGTTTTGTTCCGAAGTCGCCCCAACTTAAAACTATGGGCTAGGGGCATTAGTGGTGCTTATTAGCGGTCGTTTTAAGCTCCACAGGGTCTTCTCGTCTTATGTGTTTATCCCAGCTTTTGTACTGGGAGATCAGTTTCACTGATTAGCTATAAGAGACAGGTTTGTCCTCATTTAGCCGTTCATACTAGTCTTTATTTAGAAGACAAGTGATTACGCTACCTTTGCACGGTTAGGATACCGCGGCCGTTTAAAAGTTTCACTGGGCAGGCAGGACCTTTAATACTTGTTTAGCTAAAGGCTATGTTTTTGGTAAACAGTTGGGACAAGGTTTTGCTGAATTCCTTTTACAGCTTTTAATCTATCTTTTTAGCACACCGGTGTCGGGTTGACAGTTTTTGTAACAGTTTTGGCTGTTTAATTGTTGTTCCTGTTTTGGTCTGTTAATGTCCAGTAGGTTTTCTATTTCTG
>NW_027101578.1:0-17363 GCF_035046505.1 Tiliqua scincoides
CCCAGAAAACTTTACCCCTGCAAACCCCTTAGTCACGCCACCACACATTAAACCCGAGTGATACTTCCTCTTTGCCTACGCTATCCTACGCTCAATCCCAAATAAATTAGGAGGCGTTCTTGCCTTATTATTTTCAATCCTAATCCTAATCTTCGTACCCATACTCCATACATCAAAGCAACGAGGAAACACCTTCCGGCCCCTATCCCAAGGGGTCTTTTGACTCCTTATATCAAATATCATTATCCTCACGTGAATCGGAGGACAGCCCGTAGAGGACCCCTTCATCATCATCGGACAAATTGCCTCAATACTCTACTTTGCTATTTTCCTCCTCCTCATACCAATTACAGCCAAACTAGAAGATAAAATACTCAAATGATAGCCCCACTCTAAGCCTTAGTAGCTTAATAGACAAAGCATTGGTCTTGTAAGCCAAAGATGGGAACTAAGACCCCCTAAGGCATCAGAGAGAGGGGACTCAAACCCCCACCGCTAGTCCCCAAAACTAGCATTCTAACTTTAAACTACCCCCTGGCGGCTTTTTTGTCCTCTACCTCAATTCACCCGTATCTGGCCGCCCCTGGCGGCTTTTTTGCCCTCTACCTCAATTCACCCGTATCTGGCCGCCCCTGGCGGCTTTTTTGTCCTCTACCTCAATTCACCCGTATCTGGCCGCCCCTGGCGGCTTTTTTGTCCTCTACCTCAATTCACCCGTATCTGGCCGCCCCTGGCGGCTTTTTTGTCCTCTACCTCAATTCACCCGTATCTGGCCGCCCCTGGCGGCTTTTTTGTCCTCTACCTCAATTCACCCGTATCTGGCCGCCCCTGGCGGCTTTTTTGTCCTCTACCTCAATTCACCCGTATCTGGCCGCCCCTGGCGGCTTTTTATTGCTTTGCTGGTGATCTTACACATACTATGTATAATCGGACATTCACCTCTTGTCCTCATGCATATCATATCCGGTTAATCAGTCAATGATCAATCACAAACTAAGAATAATCGAACAATTAATTTTCAACCTCATGCATATCACAAAAGACTTCAAATTAAGGTTCTAAGACATACTATGTATAATCGGACATTTACCTCTTGTCCACACGCATATCACAACAGACAGATTATTAATGATTTCATACTTACAACACATCTCGAATATTTTCCTCTTTCACACATGCAGATCATAGAAGATTAGATTAGAATGATCTAGCACATATTATGTATAATTGGACATTTGCCCTCTTCGCCTCACGCATATCATGAGGACACTACCCTCTCCCAACCATGCCCATTAGATGCCATCACCCTTCTCCCCTGCTGCTCTCTTGCTCGACAGTTATCTATTATATTCTGCCATCTCCGAGAAACCAGCAATCCCTTAATGACGTGTACTCCCGTTACTAGCCCCGTGGGACACACGGAGTACGTTGGCTATTTCTCACTTTTTCCAAGGCCTCTGGTTCCTACCTCAGGGGCGGTCAAAGGATTCCCAACACTTTCTCACTTTTAACGATGCTTCTGGTTGGTGCATAATGTACACTTTGCCGAGAAATCATAGCATCCCGACCCCCAATGCATCTGGCCTTTTTTATTTTTTTTGGGGGAGTGGATCTCAGAGCCGCTTGCTAAAGTGGTCGCCTACAATTTGCCGTCCGATCTGGACCTACGGTGCACGTGATAAACGTTCCCACGTATAGAGCACGCGATTTCGTTTAATGCTTGAATGACATAAAATTAGTAACAAACGTGTTAAAACGTACGAAAAAGCACCTGTGAACACATGCGACGCAGGTGAAAATACAAGTGCAAATGTGTGCGCAGACGTGGACGTGGGCACGCGGGCGCGCCTGCAGCGCACGTATGTTTGCAAGCGCAAACGTGCGCAGACGTGGACGTGAGCACGCGGGCGCGCCTGCAGCGCACGTGCGTTTGCGAGTGCAGGCATGTGCGCGGGCGCGTTCACAGACGCAGACATGTACACAGGTGCAGGCGCACCCACAACGCAGGTGTCGGTGTAGGTGTAGGTGCGGACGTTCAGCTTGATACACGTAAATAAATACAACTTAATTTTTATGGCAAACCCCCCTACCCCCCTTACCGGTAATTTCTCACTTAGTCAGATTTACTCCTGCCAAACCCCTAAAACAGGATCTGACCAAACTAAAACTACCGGTTGTCCACGACCAGTTCATGCATTCTACAGATTGTAAATGCAGTCGTGGATACTAATATCAGTGCCGTAATGCATATTTACAACATGATTATATATACATTTTTTTTATCTTTTATACAAAAATTTTATGTTATTGTAGCTTAAAATTTTTAAAGCGAAGCACTGAAGATGCTGAGATGGGTGAGTCAAATTTCCCCAAAAACACAAAGTTTTGGTCCTAAACTTGCCATTGTTTTTAATCAAAATTACACATGCAAGCCTCCACACCCCAGTGAGAATGCCCACACAACCCCGAATAGCCAAGTGGAGCAGGTATCAGGATCTCTAACAAACCGAAGCCCACAACACCTTGCTACGCCACACCCACACGGGTACTCAGCAGTGAATAACATTAAGAAATAAGCGAAAGCTTGACTTAGCTATGATTAAGTTTGGCCGGTAAATTTCGTGCCAGCCACCGCGGTTATACGAAAGGCCAAAAACAATGACCCTCGGCGTAAAGCGTGACCAGAATAATGTCAAAAAAATTGAAGGAAAACCAAGCCAAGACTGTAAAATATATTGGCACAAGAACTCCACCAATAAAATGCCTTCAAATAAAAGACTATTCAACCTCACTAAAGCTAGGAAACAAACTAGGATTAGATACCCTACTATGCCTAGCCCTAAACATAGATGGTTAAACACACAAAACCATTCGCCAGAGAACTACAAGCGAAAAGCTCGAAACTCAAAGGACTTGGCGGTGCTCCACATCATCCTAGAGGAGCCTGTCCTATAATCGATACCCCACGCTTTACCCCACCATTCTTTGCAACTCAGCCTATATACCGCCGTCGTCAGCTTACCCTGTGAAAGAAACAAAGTAGGCAAAAAAGTTTACAACTAACACGTCAGGTCAAGGTGTAGCAGATAGAATGGAAGAGATGGGCTACATTTTCTGCCACAGAAAAATACGAAAGGTGTAATGAAACACACACCCAAAGGAGGATTTAGAAGTAAGCTAAATAAGAGTCTTTATCTTAAATTTGCTCTGGAGCGCGCACACACCGCCCGTCACTCTCATCGTCCAAAAATAAACTTAACATATAAAAATACTAACAATATAGATGAGGCAAGTCGTAACAAGGTAAGCGCACCGGAAGGCGTGCTTGGAACAACAACCAGTAGCTTAAAACAAAGCATTCAACTTACAATTGAAAAATGTTAGTGAGATCCTAACCTTTTTGAGCCAAACAACTAGCCCAATCACATAAACAAATCCTCTCATTAACAAAATAAATCATTCGACAAAACTAGTATATGTGATAGAACCTAACCAAAACGGCGCAACAGAAAAAGTACCGCAAGGGAACCCTGAAAGAATAATGAAACACACAAGCAAAACAAAGCAAAGATAAACCCTTGTACCTCTTGCATCATGGTCCAGCCAGAATAAAACAGACAAAGAGAACTTCAGCCTGTACCCCCGAAACCAAGTGAGCTACTACAAGACAACTGTAAGAGTGCACCCATCTCTGTGGCAAAAGAGTGGGAAGATCTAGTAGTAGCGGTGAAAAGCCAAACGAACTTGGTGATAGCTGGTTGCTCAATAAATGAATTTTAGTTCAACTTTAGGTTACTTCCAGCAAACAATAGCACGCATTTTAACCTAAAAGGTATTCAATGGGGGTACAGCCCCATTGAAATAGGATACAACCTGACTTAGAGAGAAAGCAACATAACCTACGCCCAGTAGGCCCTAAAGCAGCCACCAGTAAACACAGCGTCACAGCACAAAGACAATAAATCCCCCCTGTGTCTGCCACCTCCTAAAAACCTACCGAGCCACACTATTATTATAGACAAACTAATGCTAGAACTAGTAACAAGAAGCCCTTCTCTTAAGCACCCCCTTGACCCAGAAATAGAAAACCTACTGGACATTAACAGACCAAAACAGGAACAACAATTAAACAGCCAAAACTGTTACAAAAACTGTCAACCCGACACCGGTGTGCTAAAAAGATAGATTAAAAGCTGTAAAAGGAATTCAGCAAAACCTTGTCCCAACTGTTTACCAAAAACATAGCCTTTAGCTAAACAAGTATTAAAGGTCCTGCCTGCCCAGTGAAACTTTTAAACGGCCGCGGTATCCTAACCGTGCAAAGGTAGCGTAATCACTTGTCTTCTAAATAAAGACTAGTATGAACGGCTAAATGAGGACAAACCTGTCTCTTATAGCTAATCAGTGAAACTGATCTCCCAGTACAAAAGCTGGGATAAACACATAAGACGAGAAGACCCTGTGGAGCTTAAAACGACCGCTAATAAGCACCACTAATGCCCCTAGCCCATAGTTTTAAGTTGGGGCGACTTCGGAACAAAACAAAACTTCCGAGCACAGAACCACCACTTCTCACCAAGGCTAACAAGCCAAAGTACAAAGCCGACCCAGTCATACTGACCAACGAACCAAGTTACCCCAGGGATAACAGCGCTATCTTCTTCAAGAGTCCCTATCGACAAGAAGGTTTACGACCTCGATGTTGGATCAGGACACCCAAATGGTGTAGCCGCTATTAAAGGTTCGTTTGTTCAACGATTAACAGTCCTACGTGATCTGAGTTCAGACCGGAGCAATCCAGGTCGGTTTCTATCTATGACGCTTACTTCTTCAGTACGAAAGGACAAAGAAGAGAGGACCAATATTATAAACACGTCCTTAAAACTAGCTGAACAAAACTCAAGCTAAACAAAGCACCTAGAACACCCCCAGACAAGGGGTAATTATTAGGGTGGCAGAGCCAGGTGAATGCAAAAGACCTAAGATCTTTCTACTAGATGTTCAAATCATCTCCCTAATACATGAATGCATTACTCTTATATATCATTAATCCCCTATTATATATTATTCCCATCTTACTAGCTGTTGCCTTCCTTACACTACTGGAACGAAAAGTGCTCGGTTATATACAACTACGAAAAGGCCCTAACATCATTGGCCCTTATGGGCTATTACAACCATTTGCAGACGGCATTAAACTGTTTATTAAAGAACCCTTACGCCCCTCCTCTTCCTCTCCTGCCCTCTTCATCATAACCCCGACCTTAGCCCTATTTCTAGCCCTTATAATTTGAACCCCCCTCCCAATACCGGCCACCTTAGCAGACATAAACCTAGGCCTTCTCTTCATACTAGCCCTCTCAAGCATAGCAGTATATTCTATTCTATGATCAGGGTGGGCATCCAACTCAAAATACCCATTAATTGGCGCCCTACGTGCGGTAGCACAAACAATCTCATACGAGGTCACCCTGGGAATTATTTTACTAACCATTATTATCCTTACAGGGGGCTTCACTCTACAAATACTCTCAATTACACAAGAACACCAATGACTACTAATTTCATCATGACCTCTTGCCATAATATGGTTTATCTCAACACTAGCAGAAACAAACCGGGCCCCCTTTGATTTAACAGAAGGAGAATCAGAGCTTGTCTCTGGCTTTAATGTAGAGTATGCCGCTGGCCCATTCGCCCTATTTTTCCTAGCTGAATATGCAAACATCATACTAATAAATACCCTAACCTGCATCCTTTTCCTAAACCCAGGAACCTCCCTACCCCCAGACGTGTTCACAATAAACCTAATATTAAAAACAACTATCCTGACAATCATATTCTTATGAACTCGCGCCTCATACCCTCGTTTTCGTTACGACCAACTTATACACCTCTTATGAAAAAATTTCTTACCCCTAACCCTCGCTCTATTAATGTGGCATGCCTCTTTCCCAACAATATTATCAGGACTCCCCCCACAATAAACCAGGAAATATGCCCGAATCCCCAAGGATTACTTTGATAGAGTAAAACACAGGGGTTAAAATCCCCTTATTTCCTTCTTCTCGAAGCACTAGAAAAACAGGACACGAACCTGCACCAAAAGACTCAAAATCTTATGTACTTCATTATACTATTTTCTAGTAAAGTCAGCTAATTAAGCTTTCGGGCCCATACCCCGAAAATGTTGGTTAAAATCCTTCCTATACTAATGAACCCAATCATATCTTCACTGATTCTCTCAAGCGTAGCAACCGGCTCCATCATTACCCTATCAAGCACACACTGACTCCTTGCCTGAATCGGATTAGAACTAAATACCCTAGCCATTATTCCCCTTATCGCCAAACAACACCATCCCCGTGCAACTGAAGCCGCTACAAAATATTTCCTTACCCAAGCTGCTGCCTCAGCCACACTCCTATTCGCCAGCACAATCAATGCCTGATCCACCAGCACCTGAGACATTTCACAACTCACAAACCAACCTGCCTGCATCATAATAACAATAGCTCTAGCCATAAAACTAGGCCTAGCCCCCCTGCATTTCTGACTACCAGAAGTCCTACAAGGCACAACACTAAAAACAGCACTAATCATTACAACTTGACAAAAACTCGCCCCCCTCGCCCTACTTTATATAGCCGCCCCCGCTATCCACCCAAATACACTTCTAATTATAGGGCTACTGTCAACCTTGACCGGAGGGTGGGGAGGCATAAACCAAACACAGACACGAAAAATCATAGCATTCTCATCAATTGCCCACCTAGGTTGAATAGCTACAATTCTCACACTAAGCTCAAACTTAATACTCCTCAACCTATTTTTATACCTCATAATAACAACTACTGCCTTTATAATCCTTATCTTCATCACAGCAAAAAACATTAAAGATTTAACCACCTCTTGAACAATTTCCCCCTCAACCATAGCACTTATATTTTTACTACTAATATCTCTAGGAGGGCTCCCCCCGCTAACAGGCTTTATCCCAAAATGGTTAATTTTACAAGAATTAACAACCCACAACCTATCAATGACCGCAGCCCTACTTGCCCTCTCCGCTCTATTAAGCCTATTCTTTTACTTACGACTATCTTACATCACAACCCTCACAGTGTTCCCAACCACCACACAAACAACACACAAATGACGATTCCAACCTAAACTAAGTACAACCACAATCTCAACCCTCTTACTACCATCCTTACTCCTCTTACCCCTAACCCCAATGATACTTTAAGAGGCTTAGGTTAACAAAACCAAGGGCCTTCAAAGCCCTAAATAAGAGTTCAACCCTCCTAGCCCCTGAAGGCATGTAAAACTTTAACTTACATCTCCTGATTGCAACTCAGGCACTTTAATTAAGCTAAAACCTCCCAGACAGACGGGCCTCGATCCCGTAAATTTCTAGTTAACAGCTAAACGCCCCATCCAGCGGGCTTCAATCTGAGCTTCTTCTAAAAAAAGAAGCTCCGGCACACCTTTGGTGTGCTTCTCTAGATTTGCACTCTAGCGTGAATCACCACGAAGCTATTGTGATAAGAGTGGGACTGGCACCCACCTATACAGGGCTACAACCTGCCACCTACTATCGGCCATCTTACCTGTGACCATTAATCGTTGATTCTTCTCAACCAACCACAAAGATATCGGCACCTTATACTTAATCTTCGGAGCTTGAGCAGGAATAGTTGGTACAGCACTTAGCCTGTTAATTCGGGCTGAACTAAGTCAACCTGGCGCCCTGCTAGGCGATGATCAGATCTATAACGTCATTGTAACAGCCCATGCTTTTGTCATAATTTTCTTTATAGTAATGCCTGTAATAATCGGCGGGTTCGGAAATTGACTAGTCCCCCTAATAATTGGGGCGCCAGATATGGCCTTCCCACGAATAAACAACATGAGTTTTTGACTTCTCCCTCCTTCTCTATTACTGCTACTTGCATCCTCGGGGGTGGAAGCCGGGGCCGGCACCGGGTGAACCGTCTACCCTCCCTTAGCCGGGAACTTAGCCCATGCCGGGGCCTCTGTAGATCTAACCATCTTCTCCCTCCACCTCGCGGGAGTCTCCTCAATTCTTGGGGCCATTAACTTTATTACTACCTGCATCAACATAAAACCACCCTCCATAACCCAATACCAAACCCCTCTATTCGTATGATCAGTAATAATCACGGCAGTTCTACTTTTACTATCACTACCCGTCCTTGCCGCCGGTATCACAATACTACTAACAGACCGAAATTTAAACACATCTTTCTTCGATCCTGCAGGTGGGGGGGACCCAATTTTATACCAACATCTGTTTTGGTTCTTTGGTCACCCAGAAGTCTACATTTTGATTCTTCCTGGCTTTGGAATAATCTCACACATTGTAACCTATTATGCTGGAAAAAAAGAACCTTTCGGCTACATGGGTATAGTATGAGCCATAATATCTATCGGCTTCTTAGGCTTTATCGTATGAGCCCACCACATATTTACCGTTGGAATGGATGTCGATACCCGAGCATATTTCACTTCCGCCACAATAATCATCGCAATTCCAACAGGTGTAAAGGTATTTAGCTGGCTCGCAACTTTACATGGGGGCATAATCAAATGAGATGCTGCCATACTCTGGGCCCTGGGCTTCATTTTCCTATTTACTGTGGGAGGCCTAACAGGCATTGTACTTGCCAACTCATCCTTAGACATTGTTCTTCATGACACATATTACGTCGTAGCTCATTTCCACTATGTATTATCCATAGGTGCCGTATTTGCAATCATAGGAGGCTTTGTACATTGATTTCCCCTATTTTCAGGCTATACACTTCATCAAACTTGAACAAAAGTCCAATTTGGTGTCATATTTGCCGGGGTTAATCTGACCTTCTTCCCTCAACACTTCCTTGGGCTATCAGGAATGCCCCGCCGTTACTCCGACTATCCTGACGCATATACCATCTGAAATACTTTATCATCAATTGGCTCACTAATTTCTCTAGTAGCCGTAATCATAATAATGTTTATCATTTGAGAAGCATTCGCAGCTAAACGAGAAGTTTTCGCCCTAGAACTAACAAACACAAACCTAGAATGACTTCACGGCTGCCCACCCCCTTATCACACTTACGAAGAACCAACATATGTACAAACAAACTCAAGAAAGGGAGGAATCGAACCGCCTTCTACTGGTTTCAAGCCAATCACATAGCCAAGATGCTTCTTTCTCATGAGACCCTAGTAAATTTATTATGTAGCCCTGTCAGAGCTAAGTTATAGGTTAGCCCCTATGGGCCTCATGATGGCACACCCCGCTCAACTCGGATTTCAAGACGCAGCATCTCCCATTATAGAAGAGCTCTTACATTTTCATGACCACGCCATTATAATTGTCTTCTTAATTAGTGCTTTAGTATTATACATTATTTCTTTAATAATAACAACAAAGCTAACACACACAAATACCATAGACGCCCAAGAAGTAGAAATAATCTGAACAATTCTTCCTGCAATCATTTTAATCTTAATTGCCCTCCCTTCCCTTCGCATTCTCTACCTCATAGATGAAATCAACAACCCACACCTAACTGTTAAAGCTCTCGGCCACCAATGATATTGGAGCTATGAGTACACAGACTATCAAGATCTCGCATTTGACTCTTACATAATTCCCTCACAAGACCTCCCTCAAGGACACCTCCGTCTATTAGAAGTAGATCACCGAATAGTAGTTCCAATAGAATCCCCAATTCGCATACTAATCTCCGCAGAAGATGTCCTGCACTCATGGGCCGTACCCGCCCTCGGCATTAAAACAGATGCCATTCCCGGACGACTAAATCAAACAACCTTTATCACTTCTCACCCAGGCTTGTTCTATGGACAATGCTCAGAAATCTGCGGATCTAACCACAGCTTCATGCCCATTGTAGTAGAAGCAATTCCACTAAAACACTTTGAAGACTGAACCACAACAATACTCACTGCATCACTAAGAAGCTTTTATCAGCGTTAGCCTTTTAAGCTAAAGAAGGAGACAACACCTGCCCCCTTAGTGATATGCCTCAATTAAACCCTGCCCCCTGATTAATAATCCTCCTACTTTCATGAACAATCTTATTAACAATTCTCCAAACCAAAACTTTAATAATAACCTCTCAAAATCTCCCAATCCAAAACACCCCCACACCTAAAGCCTCACCTTGAAACTGACCATGAATTTAAGCTTCTTCGACCAATTTTTAAGCCCACAACTCCTTGGAATCCCCCTTATCACCCTAGCAATAATCCTGCCACCAACCCTAATTTTTACAAAAACAAGCCGACTTATCTTAAATCGGCTAGAAACGGTACAAACATGAGCAATCTTTATATTTGTAAAACAACTTATATTACCCCTAAACAAACCAGGCCACAAATGAGCCGCACTCTTAACCTCACTTATATTATTCCTTCTCCTATTCAATTTGCTAGGACTTTTCCCTTATACATTCACCCCAACTACCCAGCTATCAATAAATATAGGTTTAGCAGTACCCTTATGACTAGCAACTGTATTAATTGGCTTACGCAATCAACCAACCCTTTCATTAGGCCACCTTCTACCAGAAGGCACCCCAACCCCTCTCGTACCTGTTCTCATTATTATCGAAACAATTAGCCTACTCATTCGCCCTCTTGCACTAGGCGTTCGACTAACAGCCAACTTAACAGCAGGTCACCTGCTAATCCAACTTATTTCTACCGCCGTATTTGTAATACTACCCATAATAACTGCAACCGCAACACTAACCTTTATTGTCCTCTTACTTTTAACTATTCTAGAGGTCGCAGTAGCAATTATTCAAGCCTACGTCTTCACTTTACTATTAAGCCTATACCTACAAGAAAATACTTAATGATCCACCAAGCACATGCCTATCATATAGTAGACCAAAGCCCCTGGCCCCTAACAGGCGCAATCGCTGCCTTACTTATAACATCCGGACTCGCCGTCTGATTTCACTTCAACAATATACTATTAATGAATATCGGCCTAATTATCCTCCTTCTAACAATACTACAATGGTGGCGAGATATCACCCGTGAGGGAACCTTTCAAGGCCACCACACGGTCCCTGTACAAAAAGGCCTCCGATACGGGATAATCCTTTTTATTACATCAGAGGTCTTCTTTTTTATCGGCTTTTTCTGAGCTTTCTACCACTCAAGCCTGGCCCCAACCCCGGAGCTTGGGGGCTGTTGACCCCCTAGCGGAATTCACCCATTAAACCCATTTGAAGTACCCCTTCTAAACACAGCTGTACTCCTAGCCTCTGGTGTTACCGTAACATGAGCCCACCATTCTATTATAGAAAATAATCGAAAAGAAGCAATTCAAGCCCTTACACTAACCATTGCCTTGGGCCTTTACTTCACCGCCCTCCAAGCCATAGAATACTATGAAGCCCCTTTCGCTATTTCAGATAGCGTTTACGGGTCAACATTCTTTGTGGCAACAGGCTTCCATGGCCTCCACGTAATTATTGGATCAACTTTTTTAATTGTTTGCTTACTACGACAGATCATATATCACTTCACAACAAACCACCACTTCGGATTTGAAGCCGCCGCATGATACTGACATTTCGTAGACGTTGTATGACTGTTCCTTTACATCTCAATTTACTGATGAGGCTCTTGCTCTTTTAGTATCAACCAGTACAAGTGATTTCCAATCACTAAGCCTTAATAAAACCTTAAGAAAGAGTAATGAATATAACAACCATATTCTTAATTACAACAACCCTTATAGTTATCTTAATTACTATTAGCTTTTGATTACCACAAATATCACCAGACACAGAAAAACTCTCCCCATATGAATGCGGCTTCGACCCATTAGGAACCGCCCGTCTACCATTCTCGCTTCGATTCTTCCTAGTTGCAATCCTATTTCTTCTATTCGACCTAGAAATTGCGCTACTCCTTCCGATCCCATGAGCCATAAACCTTATACAACCAACAACCACTTTAATCTGAATATCCGCAATCATTATTCTTCTAACACTAGGCTTAATTTACGAATGATTAGCAGGGGGGCTAGAGTGGGCAGAGTAGGCAGTTAGTATAAATAAAACAACTAATTTCGACTTAGTAGCCCCAGGTTTTAACCCTGGACTGCCATATGACAACATATTTTACCTTTTCCTCTGCCTTCGTACTCGGAATTTTAGGGTTGGCCCTACACCGAACACACTTAGTTTCCGCACTACTCTGTATCGAAGCCATAATATTAGCCCTCTTTATAGCACTTACAGCATTCTCATCTACACTACAACTCCCCTCCACAAACATTTCTCCCATTCTCCTCCTTGCTTTTTCTGCCTGTGAAGCAGGAACTGGCCTCGCCTTATTAGTGGCAACCTCTCGAACACATGGCTCGGACCATCTTAAAAACCTAAACCTCTTACAATGCTAAAAATTCTTTTACCTACCCTTATATTAATTCCAACAGCCCTTCTATCAAAACAAAACATCCTTTTCACAATATACACCTCCTACTCAATACTACTTGCACTAATAAGTCTAGTCTGATTTAAGTATCCTCTAAACCCTAGCATAATATTCTCCTCTTCCTACCTAAACATTGACTCAATTTCCGCCCCATTAATAATCCTTTCCTGCTGACTTCTCCCACTAATAGCCCTAGCTAGCCAAAACCACCTCCAACACGAACCTCTTGCTCGAAAACGAAACTTTTTAGTAGTCATTACAACCCTACAAGTTGCCCTATTATTAACATTCTCCGCAACCGAATTCACCCTATTTTACATTATATTCGAAACAACATTAATTCCCACCCTCATTGTTATTACACGATGGGGAAACCAAGCCGAGCGACTTTCCGCAGGGACATACTTTCTATTTTACACACTTGCTGGATCTCTCCCCCTATTAGTTGCTATTCTATTTTTAAACACTAAATACTCCAACATTTCAATAGTAATAATAAACCTAATTCAACCAGAAACCCCCCACTCATGAACAAATAACATACTATGACTTGCCTGCTTAATCGCCTTCCTAGTGAAAATGCCTTTATATGGCCTCCACCTCTGACTCCCAAAAGCCCATGTGGAAGCCCCTATCGCTGGCTCAATGGTTCTGGCTGCAATTTTACTGAAACTCGGAGGCTACGGTATCATTCGAATCACCCCCCTACTAAACCCACTCTCAACAAAACTATACTACCCCTTTATTATTCTAGCCATTTGAGGCATCATCATAACCAGCTCAATCTGCCTACGACAAACTGACTTAAAATCTTTAATCGCTTACTCATCAGTAAGCCACATAGGCCTCGTAATTGCAGCCGCTTTGATTCAAACCCCATGAAGCCTAACAGGAGCAATTTTACTGATAATTGCCCACGGCCTTACCTCATCAATACTATTTTGTCTAGCAAACACAAACTATGAACGCACCCATAGCCGAACACTCCTTCTAGCCCGCGGCCTGCAACTTATTCTTCCTCTAACAATATCCTGGTGGCTTATAGCTAACTTAATAAATATGGCCCTCCCCCCCACAATTAATCTCACAGGCGAACTTCTAATCATAACATCATTATTCAACTGGTCCCCCCTAACAATCCTCATAACAGGAGTAGGCACTCTCTTAACAGCCACCTACTCACTTCATATATTTTTAACAACCCAACGAGGAAAGCTCCCACAACACGCTATCCAAACAAACCCGACATACACCCGAGAACACCTGCTACTGGTCCTACACATCCTCCCGATACTTATACTTATAATAAAACCCGAACTAATCATAGGCCCCCTTCCTTGTTGTCATAGTTTAACAAAAACATTAGAATGTGGATCTAAAAATAGAAGTTCAAACCTTCTTAATGACCGAGGGGTATTGTATACAAAGAACTGCTAACTCTGCGTCCTGGGATTAACCCCCCAGACTCCTCACTTTTAAAGGATCAGAGTTTAATCCATTGGTCTTAGGAGCCAAAATTCTTGGTGCAATTCCAAGTAAAAGTACATGCACAACATCCCCCACACCACCATAGCCGCTACCTTTCTATTCCTAATAATTCCCATCACAATAACCCTATACCCTCTACAAAACCAATGACACCTCTCCCATGTAAAGGTAGCTGTGCAAACAGCATTTTTTACCAGCATAATCCCCCTGTTTATCTTCATTAACTATGGACTAGAATTCACAACTACAAACATCCACTGAATCAACATCTCTAATTTTAGCATCAACATTAGCTTCATGCTAGACACCTACGCAATTACATTTTTACCCATCGCACTCTTTGTCACATGATCCATCTTGGAGTTTGCCGCATGATATATGACCTCAGACCCCTTTATCAACCGATTTTTTAAGTATCTTCTCCTATTCTTACTAGCTATATTAATTCTTGTTACCGCAAATAATATCTTCCAGCTTTTTATTGGGTGGGAGGGGGTTGGAATTATATCCTTTCTATTAATCGGGTGATGATTCTCACGTTCCGACGCAAACTCATCCGCCCTACAGGCAGTCATTTATAACCGAGTTGGGGATATTGGCCTTATCCTAACAATAGCCTGACTTGCTATAAACACAACCACCTGAGAATTTCATCAACTATTTACTAACCCAAACTCAGTCACCCTTGTCCCCCTCTTGGGTTTAATCTTAGCTGCCGCAGGAAAGTCTGCCCAATTTGGCCTTCACCCATGATTACCAGCAGCCATAGAAGGTCCTACTCCCGTCTCTGCCTTACTCCACTCCAGCACAATGGTTGTGGCAGGTGTATTCCTACTAATTCGCCTCCACCCCCTATTAGAAACAAACACAACAGCCCTATCCACCTGCCTTTGTCTAGGTGCAATAACAACCTTATTCACAGCAATTTGTGCCCTCACACAAAACGATATTAAAAAAATCATCGCCTTCTCAACCTCAAGCCAGCTTGGGTTGATAATGGTCACCGTAGGATTAAACCAACCACAACTAGCCTTCTTTCATATTTCAACCCACGCATTCTTTAAAGCCATGTTATTCCTCTGTTCTGGGTCGATCATTCATAATTTATCAGACGAACAGGACATCCGAAAGATAGGAGGCATTAACAAAGCAATACCCGTTACCACCTCCTGCCTAACCATCGGCAGCCTTGCCCTAATAGGAACCCCCTTTCTATCCGGCTTTTTCTCAAAAGACACCATCATCGAAACAATAAATACCTCCTACCTTAACGCCTGAGCCCTAATACTAACTCTCACAGCAACGGCCCTAACGGCCGCCTACAGCCTACGACTAATCTTCTACGTACAAATAAACACCTCCCGAGGGAACACTCTTGTCATCATTTCCGAAAACAATAAAACCCTAACCAACCCCCTTGTTCGCCTCGCAACAGGAAGCATTTTAACTGGCTTACTCCTTATCTCCTCTGTTCTTCCAATCAAAACAACAGCATTAACCATATCAACAAACATAAAACTGTCCGCATTACTCGTAACAATCTTAGGCCTTTTATATGCTTTAGAACTAGCCACCCAAACAACAACACTCTTGACTCCAAAACATAATAAGTTAAACAACTTCTCAAACCAACTAGGATTCTTCAACATAATCATTCACCGAACCCACCCAAACATTTCACTCATACAAGGACAAAACCTTGCCTCACACCTAAACGACCAACTATGGTATGAAAAAATTGGTCCAAAAATACTAACAATAACCAACACCCCCATGGTCAACAGCATTTCTACTGCCAACAAAGGTCTTATTAAAGCCTACTTAATCATATTTGTCCTATTTATGACCTCGGTGCTCATTTTTATTTTAATCTAATTACCCGCAAAGCCCCCCGCGCCAACCCACGTGACAGCTCTAACGCAACAAATAAAGCCAGCAATAAGCCTCACCCGGAAATTAATAAACAGCCACCCCCCCATGAATATAACAAAGACACCCCACTAAAGTCCGCACGAACAAAATGTAACCCTACACAATCAACCCCAACAACTCCAAACCCCTCCACCACCCACCCCCCACCAAATACCACAAACAACACCGTCACCAAAACAAAATACCCCCCAACATACAACCCAACAGACCAGCTCCCCCATGTCTCAGGGTAGGGCTCAGCCGCCAACGCTACAGAATAAGCAAATACCACCAACATTCCCCCTAAATAAATCAAAAATAAGACCAAAGAAACAAAAGAACTACCCAATCAAACCAACACACCACACCCAACGGCAGCAGCAACCACCAACCCAACCGCACCATAAAGCGGGGATGGGTTTGAGGCAACAGCCACCAACCCCCCCAATAAACAAAAAGATAATAAAAAAATAAAATAAACCATAATTTTTGCCTGGACTTTAACCAAGACCTGCGGCACGAAAAACCACTGTTGTATTCAACTACAAAAACTAATGACCCACAACCTACGAAAAACTCACCCAATCCTAAAGATTGTAAACAACACATTCATTGACCTCCCCACCCCATCAAATATCTCAGCATGATGAAATTTTGGCTCACTACTTGGATTTTGTCTAATCGCACAAGTCCTAACTGGCCTATTCCTTGCTATACACTACACAGCAGACATCTCTTCAGCATTTTCATCAATCGCACACATTTGTCGAGACGTACAATACGGGTGGCTAATCCGAAACCTGCACGCCAATGGGGCCTCCATATTCTTTATTTGCATTTACCTCCATATCGGACGGGGCTTATACTACGGCTCTTACATATACAAAGAAACCTGAAACATTGGGGTCGTTCTTCTTCTCCTTGTAATGGCAACAGCCTTTGTGGGCTACGTACTTCCATGGGGCCAGATATCTTTTTGAGGGGCCACCGTCATTACTAACCTTCTTTCAGCAATTCCCTATATCGGAACAACCTTGGTAGAATGAATCTGGGGAGGGTTCTCAGTAGACAACGCAACACTCACCCGATTCTTTTCATTCCATTTTATTCTGCCATTTATTATCATGGGAACCTCTATACTTCACCTCCTTTTCCTCCACGAAACAGGATCAAATAACCCCACAGGCCTAAACTCCAACACAGACAAAATCCCATTTCACCCTTATTACACCTATAAAGACCTTTTAGGCCTAACATTATTAATCTTCGTTCTCCTCCTACTAGCCCTCTTCTCCCCAAACTTACTAGGAGACCCAGAAAACTTTACCCCTGCAAACCCCTTAGTCACGCCACCACACATTAAACCCGAGTGATACTTCCTCTTTGCCTACGCTATCCTACGCTCAATCCCAAATAAATTAGGAGGCGTTCTTGCCTTATTATTTTCAATCCTAATCCTAATCTTCGTA
>NW_027101579.1:0-17329 GCF_035046505.1 Tiliqua scincoides
GGTAAGGCCGTGGGCAATTATCAGTAAAATTGCTCCTGTTAGGCTTCATGGGGTTTGAATCAAAGCGGCTGCAATTACGAGGCCTATGTGGCTTACTGATGAGTAAGCGATTAAAGATTTTAAGTCAGTTTGTCGTAGGCAGATTGAGCTGGTTATGATGATGCCTCAAATGGCTAGAATAATAAAGGGGTAGTATAGTTTTGTTGAGAGTGGGTTTAGTAGGGGGGTGATTCGAATGATACCGTAGCCTCCGAGTTTCAGTAAAATTGCAGCCAGAACCATTGAGCCAGCGATAGGGGCTTCCACATGGGCTTTTGGGAGTCAGAGGTGGAGGCCATATAAAGGCATTTTCACTAGGAAGGCGATTAAGCAGGCAAGTCATAGTATGTTATTTGTTCATGAGTGGGGGGTTTCTGGTTGAATTAGGTTTATTATTACTATTGAAATGTTGGAGTATTTAGTGTTTAAAAATAGAATAGCAACTAATAGGGGGAGAGATCCAGCAAGTGTGTAAAATAGAAAGTATGTCCCTGCGGAAAGTCGCTCGGCTTGGTTTCCCCATCGTGTAATAACAATGAGGGTGGGAATTAATGTTGTTTCGAATATAATGTAAAATAGGGTGAATTCGGTTGCGGAGAATGTTAATAATAGGGCAACTTGTAGGGTTGTAATGACTACTAAAAAGTTTCGTTTTCGAGCAAGAGGTTCGTGTTGGAGGTGGTTTTGGCTAGCTAGGGCTATTAGTGGGAGAAGTCAGCAGGAAAGGATTATTAATGGGGCGGAAATTGAGTCAATGTTTAGGTAGGAAGAGGAGAATATTATGCTAGGGTTTAGAGGATACTTAAATCAGACTAGACTTATTAGTGCAAGTAGTATTGAGTAGGAGGTGTATATTGTGAAAAGGATGTTTTGTTTTGATAGAAGGGCTGTTGGAATTAATATAAGGGTAGGTAAAAGAATTTTTAGCATTGTAAGAGGTTTAGGTTTTTAAGATGGTCCGAGCCATGTGTTCGAGAGGTTGCCACTAATAAGGCGAGGCCAGTTCCTGCTTCACAGGCAGAAAAAGCAAGGAGGAGAATGGGAGAAATGTTTGTGGAGGGGAGTTGTAGTGTAGATGAGAATGCTGTAAGTGCTATAAAGAGGGCTAATATTATGGCTTCGATACAGAGTAGTGCGGAAACTAAGTGTGTTCGGTGTAGGGCCAACCCTAAAATTCCGAGTACGAAGGCAGAGGAAAAGGTAAAATATGTTGTCATATGGCAGTCCAGGGTTAAAACCTGGGGCTACTAAGTCGAAATTAGTTGTTTTATTTATACTAACTGCCTACTCTGCCCACTCTAGCCCCCCTGCTAATCATTCGTAAATTAAGCCTAGTGTTAGAAGAATAATGATTGCGGATATTCAGATTAAAGTGGTTGTTGGTTGTATAAGGTTTATGGCTCATGGGATCGGAAGGAGTAGCGCAATTTCTAGGTCGAATAGAAGAAATAGGATTGCAACTAGGAAGAATCGAAGCGAGAATGGTAGACGGGCGGTTCCTAATGGGTCGAAGCCGCATTCATATGGGGAGAGTTTTTCTGTGTCTGGTGATATTTGTGGTAATCAAAAGCTAATAGTAATTAAGATAACTATAAGGGTTGTTGTAATTAAGAATATGGTTGTTATATTCATTACTCTTTCTTAAGGTTTTATTAAGGCTTAGTGATTGGAAATCACTTGTACTGGTTGATACTAAAAGAGCAAGAGCCTCATCAGTAAATTGAGATGTAAAGGAACAGTCATACAACGTCTACGAAATGTCAGTATCATGCGGCGGCTTCAAATCCGAAGTGGTGGTTTGTTGTGAAGTGATATATGATCTGTCGTAGTAAGCAAACAATTAAAAAAGTTGATCCAATAATTACGTGGAGGCCATGGAAGCCTGTTGCCACAAAGAATGTTGACCCGTAAACGCTATCTGAAATAGCGAAAGGGGCTTCATAGTATTCTATGGCTTGGAGGGCGGTGAAGTAAAGGCCCAAGGCAATGGTTAGTGTAAGGGCTTGAATTGCTTCTTTTCGATTATTTTCTATAATAGAATGGTGGGCTCATGTTACGGTAACACCAGAGGCTAGGAGTACAGCTGTGTTTAGAAGGGGTACTTCAAATGGGTTTAATGGGTGAATTCCGCTAGGGGGTCAACAGCCCCCAAGCTCCGGGGTTGGGGCCAGGCTTGAGTGGTAGAAAGCTCAGAAAAAGCCGATAAAAAAGAAGACCTCTGATGTAATAAAAAGGATTATCCCGTATCGGAGGCCTTTTTGTACAGGGACCGTGTGGTGGCCTTGAAAGGTTCCCTCACGGGTGATATCTCGCCACCATTGTAGTATTGTTAGAAGGAGGATAATTAGGCCGATATTCATTAATAGTATATTGTTGAAGTGAAATCAGACGGCGAGTCCGGATGTTATAAGTAAGGCAGCGATTGCGCCTGTTAGGGGCCAGGGGCTTTGGTCTACTATATGATAGGCATGTGCTTGGTGGATCATTAAGTATTTTCTTGTAGGTATAGGCTTAATAGTAAAGTGAAGACGTAGGCTTGAATAATTGCTACTGCGACCTCTAGAATAGTTAAAAGTAAGAGGACAATAAAGGTTAGTGTTGCGGTTGCAGTTATTATGGGTAGTATTACAAATACGGCGGTAGAAATAAGTTGGATTAGCAGGTGACCTGCTGTTAAGTTGGCTGTTAGTCGAACGCCTAGTGCAAGAGGGCGAATGAGTAGGCTAATTGTTTCGATAATAATGAGAACAGGTACGAGAGGGGTTGGGGTGCCTTCTGGTAGAAGGTGGCCTAATGAAAGGGTTGGTTGATTGCGTAAGCCAATTAATACAGTTGCTAGTCATAAGGGTACTGCTAAACCCATATTTATTGATAGCTGGGTAGTTGGGGTGAATGTATAAGGGAAAAGTCCTAGCAAATTGAATAGGAGAAGGAATAATATAAGTGAGGTTAAGAGTGCGGCTCATTTGTGGCCTGGTTTGTTTAGGGGTAATATAAGTTGTTTTACAAATATAAAGATTGCTCATGTTTGTACCGTTTCTAGCCGATTTAAGATAAGTCGGCTTGTTTTTGTAAAAATTAGGGTTGGTGGCAGGATTATTGCTAGGGTGATAAGGGGGATTCCAAGGAGTTGTGGGCTTAAAAATTGGTCGAAGAAGCTTAAATTCATGGTCAGTTTCAAGGTGAGGCTTTAGGTGTGGGGGTGTTTTGGATTGGGAGATTTTGAGAGGTTATTATTAAAGTTTTGGTTTGGAGAATTGTTAATAAGATTGTTCATGAAAGTAGGAGGATTATTAATCAGGGGGCAGGGTTTAATTGAGGCATATCACTAAGGGGGCAGGTGTTGTCTCCTTCTTTAGCTTAAAAGGCTAACGCTGATAAAAGCTTCTTAGTGATGCAGTGAGTATTGTTGTGGTTCAGTCTTCAAAGTGTTTTAGTGGAATTGCTTCTACTACAATGGGCATGAAGCTGTGGTTAGATCCGCAGATTTCTGAGCATTGTCCATAGAACAAGCCTGGGTGAGAAGTGATAAAGGTTGTTTGATTTAGTCGTCCGGGAATGGCATCTGTTTTAATGCCGAGGGCGGGTACGGCCCATGAGTGCAGGACATCTTCTGCGGAGATTAGTATGCGAATTGGGGATTCTATTGGAACTACTATTCGGTGATCTACTTCTAATAGACGGAGGTGTCCTTGAGGGAGGTCTTGTGAGGGAATTATGTAAGAGTCAAATGCGAGATCTTGATAGTCTGTGTACTCATAGCTCCAATATCATTGGTGGCCGAGAGCTTTAACAGTTAGGTGTGGGTTGTTGATTTCATCTATGAGGTAGAGAATGCGAAGGGAAGGGAGGGCAATTAAGATTAAAATGATTGCAGGAAGAATTGTTCAGATTATTTCTACTTCTTGGGCGTCTATGGTATTTGTGTGTGTTAGCTTTGTTGTTATTATTAAAGAAATAATGTATAATACTAAAGCACTAATTAAGAAGACAATTATAATGGCGTGGTCATGAAAATGTAAGAGCTCTTCTATAATGGGAGATGCTGCGTCTTGAAATCCGAGTTGAGCGGGGTGTGCCATCATGAGGCCCATAGGGGCTAACCTATAACTTAGCTCTGACAGGGCTACATAATAAATTTACTAGGGTCTCATGAGAAAGAAGCATCTTGGCTATGTGATTGGCTTGAAACCAGTAGAAGGCGGTTCGATTCCTCCCTTTCTTGAGTTTGTTTGTACATATGTTGGTTCTTCGTAAGTGTGATAAGGGGGTGGGCAGCCGTGAAGTCATTCTAGGTTTGTGTTTGTTAGTTCTAGGGCGAAAACTTCTCGTTTAGCTGCGAATGCTTCTCAAATGATAAACATTATTATGATTACGGCTACTAGAGAAATTAGTGAGCCAATTGATGATAAAGTATTTCAGATGGTATATGCGTCAGGATAGTCGGAGTAACGGCGGGGCATTCCTGATAGCCCAAGGAAGTGTTGAGGGAAGAAGGTCAGATTAACCCCGGCAAATATGACACCAAATTGGACTTTTGTTCAAGTTTGATGAAGTGTATAGCCTGAAAATAGGGGAAATCAATGTACAAAGCCTCCTATGATTGCAAATACGGCACCTATGGATAATACATAGTGGAAATGAGCTACGACGTAATATGTGTCATGAAGAACAATGTCTAAGGATGAGTTGGCAAGTACAATGCCTGTTAGGCCTCCCACAGTAAATAGGAAAATGAAGCCCAGGGCCCAGAGTATGGCAGCATCTCATTTGATTATGCCCCCATGTAAAGTTGCGAGCCAGCTAAATACCTTTACACCTGTTGGAATTGCGATGATTATTGTGGCGGAAGTGAAATATGCTCGGGTATCGACATCCATTCCAACGGTAAATATGTGGTGGGCTCATACGATAAAGCCTAAGAAGCCGATAGATATTATGGCTCATACTATACCCATGTAGCCGAAAGGTTCTTTTTTTCCAGCATAATAGGTTACAATGTGTGAGATTATTCCAAAGCCAGGAAGAATCAAAATGTAGACTTCTGGGTGACCAAAGAACCAAAACAGATGTTGGTATAAAATTGGGTCCCCCCCACCTGCAGGATCGAAGAAAGATGTGTTTAAATTTCGGTCTGTTAGTAGTATTGTGATACCGGCGGCAAGGACGGGTAGTGATAGTAAAAGTAGAACTGCCGTGATTATTACTGATCATACGAATAGAGGGGTTTGGTATTGGGTTATGGAGGGTGGTTTTATGTTGATGCAGGTAGTAATAAAGTTAATGGCCCCAAGAATTGAGGAGACTCCCGCGAGGTGGAGGGAGAAGATGGTTAGATCTACAGAGGCCCCGGCATGGGCTAAGTTCCCGGCTAAGGGAGGGTAGACGGTTCACCCGGTGCCGGCCCCGGCTTCCACCCCCGAGGATGCAAGTAGCAGTAATAGAGAAGGAGGGAGAAGTCAAAAACTCATGTTGTTTATTCGTGGGAAGGCCATATCTGGCGCCCCAATTATTAGGGGGACTAGTCAATTTCCGAACCCGCCGATTATTACAGGCATTACTATAAAGAAAATTATGACAAAAGCATGGGCTGTTACAATGACGTTATAGATCTGATCATCGCCTAGCAGGGCGCCAGGTTGACTTAGTTCAGCCCGAATTAACAGGCTAAGTGCTGTACCAACTATTCCTGCTCAAGCTCCGAAGATTAAGTATAAGGTGCCGATATCTTTGTGGTTGGTTGAGAAGAATCAACGATTAATGGTCACAGGTAAGATGGCCGATAGTAGGTGGCAGGTTGTAGCCCTGTATAGGTGGGTGCCAGTCCCACTCTTATCACAATAGCTTCGTGGTGATTCACGCTAGAGTGCAAATCTAGAGAAGCACACCAAAGGTGTGCCGGAGCTTCTTTTTTTAGAAGAAGCTCAGATTGAAGCCCGCTGGATGGGGCGTTTAGCTGTTAACTAGAAATTTACGGGATCGAGGCCCGTCTGTCTGGGAGGTTTTAGCTTAATTAAAGTGCCTGAGTTGCAATCAGGAGATGTAAGTTAAAGTTTTACATGCCTTCAGGGGCTAGGAGGGTTGAACTCTTATTTAGGGCTTTGAAGGCCCTTGGTTTTGTTAACCTAAGCCTCTTAAAGTATCATTGGGGTTAGGGGTAAGAGGAGTAAGGATGGTAGTAAGAGGGTTGAGATTGTGGTTGTACTTAGTTTAGGTTGGAATCGTCATTTGTGTGTTGTTTGTGTGGTGGTTGGGAACACTGTGAGGGTTGTGATGTAAGATAGTCGTAAGTAAAAGAATAGGCTTAATAGAGCGGAGAGGGCAAGTAGGGCTGCGGTCATTGATAGGTTGTGGGTTGTTAATTCTTGTAAAATTAACCATTTTGGGATAAAGCCTGTTAGCGGGGGGAGCCCTCCTAGAGATATTAGTAGTAAAAATATAAGTGCTATGGTTGAGGGGGAAATTGTTCAAGAGGTGGTTAAATCTTTAATGTTTTTTGCTGTGATGAAGATAAGGATTATAAAGGCAGTAGTTGTTATTATGAGGTATAAAAATAGGTTGAGGAGTATTAAGTTTGAGCTTAGTGTGAGAATTGTAGCTATTCAACCTAGGTGGGCAATTGATGAGAATGCTATGATTTTTCGTGTCTGTGTTTGGTTTATGCCTCCCCACCCTCCGGTCAAGGTTGACAGTAGCCCTATAATTAGAAGTGTATTTGGGTGGATAGCGGGGGCGGCTATATAAAGTAGGGCGAGGGGGGCGAGTTTTTGTCAAGTTGTAATGATTAGTGCTGTTTTTAGTGTTGTGCCTTGTAGGACTTCTGGTAGTCAGAAATGCAGGGGGGCTAGGCCTAGTTTTATGGCTAGAGCTATTGTTATTATGATGCAGGCAGGTTGGTTTGTGAGTTGTGAAATGTCTCAGGTGCTGGTGGATCAGGCATTGATTGTGCTGGCGAATAGGAGTGTGGCTGAGGCAGCAGCTTGGGTAAGGAAATATTTTGTAGCGGCTTCAGTTGCACGGGGATGGTGTTGTTTGGCGATAAGGGGAATAATGGCTAGGGTATTTAGTTCTAATCCGATTCAGGCAAGGAGTCAGTGTGTGCTTGATAGGGTAATGATGGAGCCGGTTGCTACGCTTGAGAGAATCAGTGAAGATATGATTGGGTTCATTAGTATAGGAAGGATTTTAACCAACATTTTCGGGGTATGGGCCCGAAAGCTTAATTAGCTGACTTTACTAGAAAATAGTATAATGAAGTACATAAGATTTTGAGTCTTTTGGTGCAGGTTCGTGTCCTGTTTTTCTAGTGCTTCGAGAAGAAGGAAATAAGGGGATTTTAACCCCTGTGTTTTACTCTATCAAAGTAATCCTTGGGGATTCGGGCATATTTCCTGGTTTATTGTGGGGGGAGTCCTGATAATATTGTTGGGAAAGAGGCATGCCACATTAATAGAGCGAGGGTTAGGGGTAAGAAATTTTTTCATAAGAGGTGTATAAGTTGGTCGTAACGAAAACGAGGGTATGAGGCGCGAGTTCATAAGAATATGATTGTCAGGATAGTTGTTTTTAATATTAGGTTTATTGTGAACACGTCTGGGGGTAGGGAGGTTCCTGGGTTTAGGAAAAGGATGCAGGTTAGGGTATTTATTAGTATGATGTTTGCATATTCAGCTAGGAAAAATAGGGCGAATGGGCCAGCGGCATACTCTACATTAAAGCCAGAGACAAGCTCTGATTCTCCTTCTGTTAAATCAAAGGGGGCCCGGTTTGTTTCTGCTAGTGTTGAGATAAACCATATTATGGCAAGAGGTCATGATGAAATTAGTAGTCATTGGTGTTCTTGTGTAATTGAGAGTATTTGTAGAGTGAAGCCCCCTGTAAGGATAATAATGGTTAGTAAAATAATTCCCAGGGTGACCTCGTATGAGATTGTTTGTGCTACCGCACGTAGGGCGCCAATTAATGGGTATTTTGAGTTGGATGCCCACCCTGATCATAGAATAGAATATACTGCTATGCTTGAGAGGGCTAGTATGAAGAGAAGGCCTAGGTTTATGTCTGCTAAGGTGGCCGGTATTGGGAGGGGGGTTCAAATTATAAGGGCTAGAAATAGGGCTAAGGTCGGGGTTATGATGAAGAGGGCAGGAGAGGAAGAGGAGGGGCGTAAGGGTTCTTTAATAAACAGTTTAATGCCGTCTGCAAATGGTTGTAATAGCCCATAAGGGCCAATGATGTTAGGGCCTTTTCGTAGTTGTATATAACCGAGCACTTTTCGTTCCAGTAGTGTAAGGAAGGCAACAGCTAGTAAGATGGGAATAATATATAATAGGGGATTAATGATATATAAGAGTAATGCATTCATGTATTAGGGAGATGATTTGAACATCTAGTAGAAAGATCTTAGGTCTTTTGCATTCACCTGGCTCTGCCACCCTAATAATTACCCCTTGTCTGGGGGTGTTCTAGGTGCTTTGTTTAGCTTGAGTTTTGTTCAGCTAGTTTTAAGGACGTGTTTATAATATTGGTCCTCTCTTCTTTGTCCTTTCGTACTGAAGAAGTAAGCGTCATAGATAGAAACCGACCTGGATTGCTCCGGTCTGAACTCAGATCACGTAGGACTGTTAATCGTTGAACAAACGAACCTTTAATAGCGGCTACACCATTTGGGTGTCCTGATCCAACATCGAGGTCGTAAACCTTCTTGTCGATAGGGACTCTTGAAGAAGATAGCGCTGTTATCCCTGGGGTAACTTGGTTCGTTGGTCAGTATGACTGGGTCGGCTTTGTACTTTGGCTTGTTAGCCTTGGTGAGAAGTGGTGGTTCTGTGCTCGGAAGTTTTGTTTTGTTCCGAAGTCGCCCCAACTTAAAACTATGGGCTAGGGGCATTAGTGGTGCTTATTAGCGGTCGTTTTAAGCTCCACAGGGTCTTCTCGTCTTATGTGTTTATCCCAGCTTTTGTACTGGGAGATCAGTTTCACTGATTAGCTATAAGAGACAGGTTTGTCCTCATTTAGCCGTTCATACTAGTCTTTATTTAGAAGACAAGTGATTACGCTACCTTTGCACGGTTAGGATACCGCGGCCGTTTAAAAGTTTCACTGGGCAGGCAGGACCTTTAATACTTGTTTAGCTAAAGGCTATGTTTTTGGTAAACAGTTGGGACAAGGTTTTGCTGAATTCCTTTTACAGCTTTTAATCTATCTTTTTAGCACACCGGTGTCGGGTTGACAGTTTTTGTAACAGTTTTGGCTGTTTAATTGTTGTTCCTGTTTTGGTCTGTTAATGTCCAGTAGGTTTTCTATTTCTGGGTCAAGGGGGTGCTTAAGAGAAGGGCTTCTTGTTACTAGTTCTAGCATTAGTTTGTCTATAATAATAGTGTGGCTCGGTAGGTTTTTAGGAGGTGGCAGACACAGGGGGGATTTATTGTCTTTGTGCTGTGACGCTGTGTTTACTGGTGGCTGCTTTAGGGCCTACTGGGCGTAGGTTATGTTGCTTTCTCTCTAAGTCAGGTTGTATCCTATTTCAATGGGGCTGTACCCCCATTGAATACCTTTTAGGTTAAAATGCGTGCTATTGTTTGCTGGAAGTAACCTAAAGTTGAACTAAAATTCATTTATTGAGCAACCAGCTATCACCAAGTTCGTTTGGCTTTTCACCGCTACTACTAGATCTTCCCACTCTTTTGCCACAGAGATGGGTGCACTCTTACAGTTGTCTTGTAGTAGCTCACTTGGTTTCGGGGGTACAGGCTGAAGTTCTCTTTGTCTGTTTTATTCTGGCTGGACCATGATGCAAGAGGTACAAGGGTTTATCTTTGCTTTGTTTTGCTTGTGTGTTTCATTATTCTTTCAGGGTTCCCTTGCGGTACTTTTTCTGTTGCGCCGTTTTGGTTAGGTTCTATCACATATACTAGTTTTGTCGAATGATTTATTTTGTTAATGAGAGGATTTGTTTATGTGATTGGGCTAGTTGTTTGGCTCAAAAAGGTTAGGATCTCACTAACATTTTTCAATTGTAAGTTGAATGCTTTGTTTTAAGCTACTGGTTGTTGTTCCAAGCACGCCTTCCGGTGCGCTTACCTTGTTACGACTTGCCTCATCTATATTGTTAGTATTTTTATATGTTAAGTTTATTTTTGGACGATGAGAGTGACGGGCGGTGTGTGCGCGCTCCAGAGCAAATTTAAGATAAAGACTCTTATTTAGCTTACTTCTAAATCCTCCTTTGGGTGTGTGTTTCATTACACCTTTCGTATTTTTCTGTGGCAGAAAATGTAGCCCATCTCTTCCATTCTATCTGCTACACCTTGACCTGACGTGTTAGTTGTAAACTTTTTTGCCTACTTTGTTTCTTTCACAGGGTAAGCTGACGACGGCGGTATATAGGCTGAGTTGCAAAGAATGGTGGGGTAAAGCGTGGGGTATCGATTATAGGACAGGCTCCTCTAGGATGATGTGGAGCACCGCCAAGTCCTTTGAGTTTCGAGCTTTTCGCTTGTAGTTCTCTGGCGAATGGTTTTGTGTGTTTAACCATCTATGTTTAGGGCTAGGCATAGTAGGGTATCTAATCCTAGTTTGTTTCCTAGCTTTAGTGAGGTTGAATAGTCTTTTATTTGAAGGCATTTTATTGGTGGAGTTCTTGTGCCAATATATTTTACAGTCTTGGCTTGGTTTTCCTTCAATTTTTTTGACATTATTCTGGTCACGCTTTACGCCGAGGGTCATTGTTTTTGGCCTTTCGTATAACCGCGGTGGCTGGCACGAAATTTACCGGCCAAACTTAATCATAGCTAAGTCAAGCTTTCGCTTATTTCTTAATGTTATTCACTGCTGAGTACCCGTGTGGGTGTGGCGTAGCAAGGTGTTGTGGGCTTCGGTTTGTTAGAGATCCTGATACCTGCTCCACTTGGCTATTCGGGGTTGTGTGGGCATTCTCACTGGGGTGTGGAGGCTTGCATGTGTAATTTTGATTAAAAACAATGGCAAGTTTAGGACCAAAACTTTGTGTTTTTGGGGAAATTTGACTCACCCATCTCAGCATCTTCAGTGCTTCGCTTTAAAAATTTTAAGCTACAATAACATAAAATTTTTGTATAAAAGATAAAAAAAATGTATATATAATCATGTTGTAAATATGCATTACGGCACTGATATTAGTATCCACGACTGCATTTACAATCTGTAGAATGCATGAACTGGTCGTGGACAACCGGTAGTTTTAGTTTGGTCAGATCCTGTTTTAGGGGTTTGGCAGGAGTAAATCTGACTAAGTGAGAAATTACCGGTAAGGGGGGTAGGGGGGTTTGCCATAAAAATTAAGTTGTATTTATTTACGTGTATCAAGCTGAACGTCCGCACCTACACCTACACCGACACCTGCGTTGTGGGTGCGCCTGCACCTGTGTACATGTCTGCGTCTGTGAACGCGCCCGCGCACATGCCTGCACTCGCAAACGCACGTGCGCTGCAGGCGCGCCCGCGTGCTCACGTCCACGTCTGCGCACGTTTGCGCTTGCAAACATACGTGCGCTGCAGGCGCGCCCGCGTGCCCACGTCCACGTCTGCGCACACATTTGCACTTGTATTTTCACCTGCGTCGCATGTGTTCACAGGTGCTTTTTCGTACGTTTTAACACGTTTGTTACTAATTTTATGTCATTCAAGCATTAAACGAAATCGCGTGCTCTATACGTGGGAACGTTTATCACGTGCACCGTAGGTCCAGATCGGACGGCAAATTGTAGGCGACCACTTTAGCAAGCGGCTCTGAGATCCACTCCCCCAAAAAAAATAAAAAAGGCCAGATGCATTGGGGGTCGGGATGCTATGATTTCTCGGCAAAGTGTACATTATGCACCAACCAGAAGCATCGTTAAAAGTGAGAAAGTGTTGGGAATCCTTTGACCGCCCCTGAGGTAGGAACCAGAGGCCTTGGAAAAAGTGAGAAATAGCCAACGTACTCCGTGTGTCCCACGGGGCTAGTAACGGGAGTACACGTCATTAAGGGATTGCTGGTTTCTCGGAGATGGCAGAATATAATAGATAACTGTCGAGCAAGAGAGCAGCAGGGGAGAAGGGTGATGGCATCTAATGGGCATGGTTGGGAGAGGGTAGTGTCCTCATGATATGCGTGAGGCGAAGAGGGCAAATGTCCAATTATACATAATATGTGCTAGATCATTCTAATCTAATCTTCTATGATCTGCATGTGTGAAAGAGGAAAATATTCGAGATGTGTTGTAAGTATGAAATCATTAATAATCTGTCTGTTGTGATATGCGTGTGGACAAGAGGTAAATGTCCGATTATACATAGTATGTCTTAGAACCTTAATTTGAAGTCTTTTGTGATATGCATGAGGTTGAAAATTAATTGTTCGATTATTCTTAGTTTGTGATTGATCATTGACTGATTAACCGGATATGATATGCATGAGGACAAGAGGTGAATGTCCGATTATACATAGTATGTGTAAGATCACCAGCAAAGCAATAAAAAGCCGCCAGGGGCGGCCAGATACGGGTGAATTGAGGTAGAGGACAAAAAAGCCGCCAGGGGCGGCCAGATACGGGTGAATTGAGGTAGAGGACAAAAAAGCCGCCAGGGGCGGCCAGATACGGGTGAATTGAGGTAGAGGACAAAAAAGCCGCCAGGGGCGGCCAGATACGGGTGAATTGAGGTAGAGGACAAAAAAGCCGCCAGGGGCGGCCAGATACGGGTGAATTGAGGTAGAGGACAAAAAAGCCGCCAGGGGCGGCCAGATACGGGTGAATTGAGGTAGAGGGCAAAAAAGCCGCCAGGGGGTAGTTTAAAGTTAGAATGCTAGTTTTGGGGACTAGCGGTGGGGGTTTGAGTCCCCTCTCTCTGATGCCTTAGGGGGTCTTAGTTCCCATCTTTGGCTTACAAGACCAATGCTTTGTCTATTAAGCTACTAAGGCTTAGAGTGGGGCTATCATTTGAGTATTTTATCTTCTAGTTTGGCTGTAATTGGTATGAGGAGGAGGAAAATAGCAAAGTAGAGTATTGAGGCAATTTGTCCGATGATGATGAAGGGGTCCTCTACGGGCTGTCCTCCGATTCACGTGAGGATAATGATATTTGATATAAGGAGTCAAAAGACCCCTTGGGATAGGGGCCGGAAGGTGTTTCCTCGTTGCTTTGATGTATGGAGTATGGGTACGAAGATTAGGATTAGGATTGAAAATAATAAGGCAAGAACGCCTCCTAATTTATTTGGGATTGAGCGTAGGATAGCGTAGGCAAAGAGGAAGTATCACTCGGGTTTAATGTGTGGTGGCGTGACTAAGGGGTTTGCAGGGGTAAAGTTTTCTGGGTCTCCTAGTAAGTTTGGGGAGAAGAGGGCTAGTAGGAGGAGAACGAAGATTAATAATGTTAGGCCTAAAAGGTCTTTATAGGTGTAATAAGGGTGAAATGGGATTTTGTCTGTGTTGGAGTTTAGGCCTGTGGGGTTATTTGATCCTGTTTCGTGGAGGAAAAGGAGGTGAAGTATAGAGGTTCCCATGATAATAAATGGCAGAATAAAATGGAATGAAAAGAATCGGGTGAGTGTTGCGTTGTCTACTGAGAACCCTCCCCAGATTCATTCTACCAAGGTTGTTCCGATATAGGGAATTGCTGAAAGAAGGTTAGTAATGACGGTGGCCCCTCAAAAAGATATCTGGCCCCATGGAAGTACGTAGCCCACAAAGGCTGTTGCCATTACAAGGAGAAGAAGAACGACCCCAATGTTTCAGGTTTCTTTGTATATGTAAGAGCCGTAGTATAAGCCCCGTCCGATATGGAGGTAAATGCAAATAAAGAATATGGAGGCCCCATTGGCGTGCAGGTTTCGGATTAGCCACCCGTATTGTACGTCTCGACAAATGTGTGCGATTGATGAAAATGCTGAAGAGATGTCTGCTGTGTAGTGTATAGCAAGGAATAGGCCAGTTAGGACTTGTGCGATTAGACAAAATCCAAGTAGTGAGCCAAAATTTCATCATGCTGAGATATTTGATGGGGTGGGGAGGTCAATGAATGTGTTGTTTACAATCTTTAGGATTGGGTGAGTTTTTCGTAGGTTGTGGGTCATTAGTTTTTGTAGTTGAATACAACAGTGGTTTTTCGTGCCGCAGGTCTTGGTTAAAGTCCAGGCAAAAATTATGGTTTATTTTATTTTTTTATTATCTTTTTGTTTATTGGGGGGGTTGGTGGCTGTTGCCTCAAACCCATCCCCGCTTTATGGTGCGGTTGGGTTGGTGGTTGCTGCTGCCGTTGGGTGTGGTGTGTTGGTTTGATTGGGTAGTTCTTTTGTTTCTTTGGTCTTATTTTTGATTTATTTAGGGGGAATGTTGGTGGTATTTGCTTATTCTGTAGCGTTGGCGGCTGAGCCCTACCCTGAGACATGGGGGAGCTGGTCTGTTGGGTTGTATGTTGGGGGGTATTTTGTTTTGGTGACGGTGTTGTTTGTGGTATTTGGTGGGGGGTGGGTGGTGGAGGGGTTTGGAGTTGTTGGGGTTGATTGTGTAGGGTTACATTTTGTTCGTGCGGACTTTAGTGGGGTGTCTTTGTTATATTCATGGGGGGGTGGCTGTTTATTAATTTCCGGGTGAGGCTTATTGCTGGCTTTATTTGTTGCGTTAGAGCTGTCACGTGGGTTGGCGCGGGGGGCTTTGCGGGTAATTAGATTAAAATAAAAATGAGCACCGAGGTCATAAATAGGACAAATATGATTAAGTAGGCTTTAATAAGACCTTTGTTGGCAGTAGAAATGCTGTTGACCATGGGGGTGTTGGTTATTGTTAGTATTTTTGGACCAATTTTTTCATACCATAGTTGGTCGTTTAGGTGTGAGGCAAGGTTTTGTCCTTGTATGAGTGAAATGTTTGGGTGGGTTCGGTGAATGATTATGTTGAAGAATCCTAGTTGGTTTGAGAAGTTGTTTAACTTATTATGTTTTGGAGTCAAGAGTGTTGTTGTTTGGGTGGCTAGTTCTAAAGCATATAAAAGGCCTAAGATTGTTACGAGTAATGCGGACAGTTTTATGTTTGTTGATATGGTTAATGCTGTTGTTTTGATTGGAAGAACAGAGGAGATAAGGAGTAAGCCAGTTAAAATGCTTCCTGTTGCGAGGCGAACAAGGGGGTTGGTTAGGGTTTTATTGTTTTCGGAAATGATGACAAGAGTGTTCCCTCGGGAGGTGTTTATTTGTACGTAGAAGATTAGTCGTAGGCTGTAGGCGGCCGTTAGGGCCGTTGCTGTGAGAGTTAGTATTAGGGCTCAGGCGTTAAGGTAGGAGGTATTTATTGTTTCGATGATGGTGTCTTTTGAGAAAAAGCCGGATAGAAAGGGGGTTCCTATTAGGGCAAGGCTGCCGATGGTTAGGCAGGAGGTGGTAACGGGTATTGCTTTGTTAATGCCTCCTATCTTTCGGATGTCCTGTTCGTCTGATAAATTATGAATGATCGACCCAGAACAGAGGAATAACATGGCTTTAAAGAATGCGTGGGTTGAAATATGAAAGAAGGCTAGTTGTGGTTGGTTTAATCCTACGGTGACCATTATCAACCCAAGCTGGCTTGAGGTTGAGAAGGCGATGATTTTTTTAATATCGTTTTGTGTGAGGGCACAAATTGCTGTGAATAAGGTTGTTATTGCACCTAGACAAAGGCAGGTGGATAGGGCTGTTGTGTTTGTTTCTAATAGGGGGTGGAGGCGAATTAGTAGGAATACACCTGCCACAACCATTGTGCTGGAGTGGAGTAAGGCAGAGACGGGAGTAGGACCTTCTATGGCTGCTGGTAATCATGGGTGAAGGCCAAATTGGGCAGACTTTCCTGCGGCAGCTAAGATTAAACCCAAGAGGGGGACAAGGGTGACTGAGTTTGGGTTAGTAAATAGTTGATGAAATTCTCAGGTGGTTGTGTTTATAGCAAGTCAGGCTATTGTTAGGATAAGGCCAATATCCCCAACTCGGTTATAAATGACTGCCTGTAGGGCGGATGAGTTTGCGTCGGAACGTGAGAATCATCACCCGATTAATAGAAAGGATATAATTCCAACCCCCTCCCACCCAATAAAAAGCTGGAAGATATTATTTGCGGTAACAAGAATTAATATAGCTAGTAAGAATAGGAGAAGATACTTAAAAAATCGGTTGATAAAGGGGTCTGAGGTCATATATCATGCGGCAAACTCCAAGATGGATCATGTGACAAAGAGTGCGATGGGTAAAAATGTAATTGCGTAGGTGTCTAGCATGAAGCTAATGTTGATGCTAAAATTAGAGATGTTGATTCAGTGGATGTTTGTAGTTGTGAATTCTAGTCCATAGTTAATGAAGATAAACAGGGGGATTATGCTGGTAAAAAATGCTGTTTGCACAGCTACCTTTACATGGGAGAGGTGTCATTGGTTTTGTAGAGGGTATAGGGTTATTGTGATGGGAATTATTAGGAATAGAAAGGTAGCGGCTATGGTGGTGTGGGGGATGTTGTGCATGTACTTTTACTTGGAATTGCACCAAGAATTTTGGCTCCTAAGACCAATGGATTAAACTCTGATCCTTTAAAAGTGAGGAGTCTGGGGGGTTAATCCCAGGACGCAGAGTTAGCAGTTCTTTGTATACAATACCCCTCGGTCATTAAGAAGGTTTGAACTTCTATTTTTAGATCCACATTCTAATGTTTTTGTTAAACTATGACAACAAGGAAGGGGGCCTATGATTAGTTCGGGTTTTATTATAAGTATAAGTATCGGGAGGATGTGTAGGACCAGTAGCAGGTGTTCTCGGGTGTATGTCGGGTTTGTTTGGATAGCGTGTTGTGGGAGCTTTCCTCGTTGGGTTGTTAAAAATATATGAAGTGAGTAGGTGGCTGTTAAGAGAGTGCCTACTCCTGTTATGAGGATTGTTAGGGGGGACCAGTTGAATAATGATGTTATGATTAGAAGTTCGCCTGTGAGATTAATTGTGGGGGGGAGGGCCATATTTATTAAGTTAGCTATAAGCCACCAGGATATTGTTAGAGGAAGAATAAGTTGCAGGCCGCGGGCTAGAAGGAGTGTTCGGCTATGGGTGCGTTCATAGTTTGTGTTTGCTAGACAAAATAGTATTGATGAGGTAAGGCCGTGGGCAATTATCAGTAAAATTGCTCCTGTTAGGCTTCATGGGGTTTGAATCAAAGCGGCTGCAATTACGAGGCCTATGTGGCTTACTGATGAGTAAGCGATTAAAGATTTTAAGTCAGTTTGTCGTAGGCAGATTGAGCTGGTTATGATGATGCCTCAAATG
>NW_027101580.1:0-17327 GCF_035046505.1 Tiliqua scincoides
TAGTTTTAGTTTGGTCAGATCCTGTTTTAGGGGTTTGGCAGGAGTAAATCTGACTAAGTGAGAAATTACCGGTAAGGGGGGTAGGGGGGTTTGCCATAAAAATTAAGTTGTATTTATTTACGTGTATCAAGCTGAACGTCCGCACCTACACCTACACCGACACCTGCGTTGTGGGTGCGCCTGCACCTGTGTACATGTCTGCGTCTGTGAACGCGCCCGCGCACATGCCTGCACTCGCAAACGCACGTGCGCTGCAGGCGCGCCCGCGTGCTCACGTCCACGTCTGCGCACGTTTGCGCTTGCAAACATACGTGCGCTGCAGGCGCGCCCGCGTGCCCACGTCCACGTCTGCGCACACATTTGCACTTGTATTTTCACCTGCGTCGCATGTGTTCACAGGTGCTTTTTCGTACGTTTTAACACGTTTGTTACTAATTTTATGTCATTCAAGCATTAAACGAAATCGCGTGCTCTATACGTGGGAACGTTTATCACGTGCACCGTAGGTCCAGATCGGACGGCAAATTGTAGGCGACCACTTTAGCAAGCGGCTCTGAGATCCACTCCCCCAAAAAAAATAAAAAAGGCCAGATGCATTGGGGGTCGGGATGCTATGATTTCTCGGCAAAGTGTACATTATGCACCAACCAGAAGCATCGTTAAAAGTGAGAAAGTGTTGGGAATCCTTTGACCGCCCCTGAGGTAGGAACCAGAGGCCTTGGAAAAAGTGAGAAATAGCCAACGTACTCCGTGTGTCCCACGGGGCTAGTAACGGGAGTACACGTCATTAAGGGATTGCTGGTTTCTCGGAGATGGCAGAATATAATAGATAACTGTCGAGCAAGAGAGCAGCAGGGGAGAAGGGTGATGGCATCTAATGGGCATGGTTGGGAGAGGGTAGTGTCCTCATGATATGCGTGAGGCGAAGAGGGCAAATGTCCAATTATACATAATATGTGCTAGATCATTCTAATCTAATCTTCTATGATCTGCATGTGTGAAAGAGGAAAATATTCGAGATGTGTTGTAAGTATGAAATCATTAATAATCTGTCTGTTGTGATATGCGTGTGGACAAGAGGTAAATGTCCGATTATACATAGTATGTCTTAGAACCTTAATTTGAAGTCTTTTGTGATATGCATGAGGTTGAAAATTAATTGTTCGATTATTCTTAGTTTGTGATTGATCATTGACTGATTAACCGGATATGATATGCATGAGGACAAGAGGTGAATGTCCGATTATACATAGTATGTGTAAGATCACCAGAAAAGCAATAAAAAGCCGCCAGGGGCGGCCAGATACGGGTGAATTGAGGTAGAGGACAAAAAAGCCGCCAGGGGCGGCCAGATACGGGTGAATTGAGGTAGAGGACAAAAAAGCCGCCAGGGGCGGCCAGATACGGGTGAATTGAGGTAGAGGACAAAAAAGCCGCCAGGGGCGGCCAGATACGGGTGAATTGAGGTAGAGGGCAAAAAAGCCGCCAGGGGCGGCCAGATACGGGTGAATTGAGGTAGAGGACAAAAAAGCCGCCAGGGGCGGCCAGATACGGGTGAATTGAGGTAGAGGACAAAAAAGCCGCCAGGGGGTAGTTTAAAGTTAGAATGCTAGTTTTGGGGACTAGCGGTGGGGGTTTGAGTCCCCTCTCTCTGATGCCTTAGGGGGTCTTAGTTCCCATCTTTGGCTTACAAGACCAATGCTTTGTCTATTAAGCTACTAAGGCTTAGAGTGGGGCTATCATTTGAGTATTTTATCTTCTAGTTTGGCTGTAATTGGTATGAGGAGGAGGAAAATAGCAAAGTAGAGTATTGAGGCAATTTGTCCGATGATGATGAAGGGGTCCTCTACGGGCTGTCCTCCGATTCACGTGAGGATAATGATATTTGATATAAGGAGTCAAAAGACCCCTTGGGATAGGGGCCGGAAGGTGTTTCCTCGTTGCTTTGATGTATGGAGTATGGGTACGAAGATTAGGATTAGGATTGAAAATAATAAGGCAAGAACGCCTCCTAATTTATTTGGGATTGAGCGTAGGATAGCGTAGGCAAAGAGGAAGTATCACTCGGGTTTAATGTGTGGTGGCGTGACTAAGGGGTTTGCAGGGGTAAAGTTTTCTGGGTCTCCTAGTAAGTTTGGGGAGAAGAGGGCTAGTAGGAGGAGAACGAAGATTAATAATGTTAGGCCTAAAAGGTCTTTATAGGTGTAATAAGGGTGAAATGGGATTTTGTCTGTGTTGGAGTTTAGGCCTGTGGGGTTATTTGATCCTGTTTCGTGGAGGAAAAGGAGGTGAAGTATAGAGGTTCCCATGATAATAAATGGCAGAATAAAATGGAATGAAAAGAATCGGGTGAGTGTTGCGTTGTCTACTGAGAACCCTCCCCAGATTCATTCTACCAAGGTTGTTCCGATATAGGGAATTGCTGAAAGAAGGTTAGTAATGACGGTGGCCCCTCAAAAAGATATCTGGCCCCATGGAAGTACGTAGCCCACAAAGGCTGTTGCCATTACAAGGAGAAGAAGAACGACCCCAATGTTTCAGGTTTCTTTGTATATGTAAGAGCCGTAGTATAAGCCCCGTCCGATATGGAGGTAAATGCAAATAAAGAATATGGAGGCCCCATTGGCGTGCAGGTTTCGGATTAGCCACCCGTATTGTACGTCTCGACAAATGTGTGCGATTGATGAAAATGCTGAAGAGATGTCTGCTGTGTAGTGTATAGCAAGGAATAGGCCAGTTAGGACTTGTGCGATTAGACAAAATCCAAGTAGTGAGCCAAAATTTCATCATGCTGAGATATTTGATGGGGTGGGGAGGTCAATGAATGTGTTGTTTACAATCTTTAGGATTGGGTGAGTTTTTCGTAGGTTGTGGGTCATTAGTTTTTGTAGTTGAATACAACAGTGGTTTTTCGTGCCGCAGGTCTTGGTTAAAGTCCAGGCAAAAATTATGGTTTATTTTATTTTTTTATTATCTTTTTGTTTATTGGGGGGGTTGGTGGCTGTTGCCTCAAACCCATCCCCGCTTTATGGTGCGGTTGGGTTGGTGGTTGCTGCTGCCGTTGGGTGTGGTGTGTTGGTTTGATTGGGTAGTTCTTTTGTTTCTTTGGTCTTATTTTTGATTTATTTAGGGGGAATGTTGGTGGTATTTGCTTATTCTGTAGCGTTGGCGGCTGAGCCCTACCCTGAGACATGGGGGAGCTGGTCTGTTGGGTTGTATGTTGGGGGGTATTTTGTTTTGGTGACGGTGTTGTTTGTGGTATTTGGTGGGGGGTGGGTGGTGGAGGGGTTTGGAGTTGTTGGGGTTGATTGTGTAGGGTTACATTTTGTTCGTGCGGACTTTAGTGGGGTGTCTTTGTTATATTCATGGGGGGGTGGCTGTTTATTAATTTCCGGGTGAGGCTTATTGCTGGCTTTATTTGTTGCGTTAGAGCTGTCACGTGGGTTGGCGCGGGGGGCTTTGCGGGTAATTAGATTAAAATAAAAATGAGCACCGAGGTCATAAATAGGACAAATATGATTAAGTAGGCTTTAATAAGACCTTTGTTGGCAGTAGAAATGCTGTTGACCATGGGGGTGTTGGTTATTGTTAGTATTTTTGGACCAATTTTTTCATACCATAGTTGGTCGTTTAGGTGTGAGGCAAGGTTTTGTCCTTGTATGAGTGAAATGTTTGGGTGGGTTCGGTGAATGATTATGTTGAAGAATCCTAGTTGGTTTGAGAAGTTGTTTAACTTATTATGTTTTGGAGTCAAGAGTGTTGTTGTTTGGGTGGCTAGTTCTAAAGCATATAAAAGGCCTAAGATTGTTACGAGTAATGCGGACAGTTTTATGTTTGTTGATATGGTTAATGCTGTTGTTTTGATTGGAAGAACAGAGGAGATAAGGAGTAAGCCAGTTAAAATGCTTCCTGTTGCGAGGCGAACAAGGGGGTTGGTTAGGGTTTTATTGTTTTCGGAAATGATGACAAGAGTGTTCCCTCGGGAGGTGTTTATTTGTACGTAGAAGATTAGTCGTAGGCTGTAGGCGGCCGTTAGGGCCGTTGCTGTGAGAGTTAGTATTAGGGCTCAGGCGTTAAGGTAGGAGGTATTTATTGTTTCGATGATGGTGTCTTTTGAGAAAAAGCCGGATAGAAAGGGGGTTCCTATTAGGGCAAGGCTGCCGATGGTTAGGCAGGAGGTGGTAACGGGTATTGCTTTGTTAATGCCTCCTATCTTTCGGATGTCCTGTTCGTCTGATAAATTATGAATGATCGACCCAGAACAGAGGAATAACATGGCTTTAAAGAATGCGTGGGTTGAAATATGAAAGAAGGCTAGTTGTGGTTGGTTTAATCCTACGGTGACCATTATCAACCCAAGCTGGCTTGAGGTTGAGAAGGCGATGATTTTTTTAATATCGTTTTGTGTGAGGGCACAAATTGCTGTGAATAAGGTTGTTATTGCACCTAGACAAAGGCAGGTGGATAGGGCTGTTGTGTTTGTTTCTAATAGGGGGTGGAGGCGAATTAGTAGGAATACACCTGCCACAACCATTGTGCTGGAGTGGAGTAAGGCAGAGACGGGAGTAGGACCTTCTATGGCTGCTGGTAATCATGGGTGAAGGCCAAATTGGGCAGACTTTCCTGCGGCAGCTAAGATTAAACCCAAGAGGGGGACAAGGGTGACTGAGTTTGGGTTAGTAAATAGTTGATGAAATTCTCAGGTGGTTGTGTTTATAGCAAGTCAGGCTATTGTTAGGATAAGGCCAATATCCCCAACTCGGTTATAAATGACTGCCTGTAGGGCGGATGAGTTTGCGTCGGAACGTGAGAATCATCACCCGATTAATAGAAAGGATATAATTCCAACCCCCTCCCACCCAATAAAAAGCTGGAAGATATTATTTGCGGTAACAAGAATTAATATAGCTAGTAAGAATAGGAGAAGATACTTAAAAAATCGGTTGATAAAGGGGTCTGAGGTCATATATCATGCGGCAAACTCCAAGATGGATCATGTGACAAAGAGTGCGATGGGTAAAAATGTAATTGCGTAGGTGTCTAGCATGAAGCTAATGTTGATGCTAAAATTAGAGATGTTGATTCAGTGGATGTTTGTAGTTGTGAATTCTAGTCCATAGTTAATGAAGATAAACAGGGGGATTATGCTGGTAAAAAATGCTGTTTGCACAGCTACCTTTACATGGGAGAGGTGTCATTGGTTTTGTAGAGGGTATAGGGTTATTGTGATGGGAATTATTAGGAATAGAAAGGTAGCGGCTATGGTGGTGTGGGGGATGTTGTGCATGTACTTTTACTTGGAATTGCACCAAGAATTTTGGCTCCTAAGACCAATGGATTAAACTCTGATCCTTTAAAAGTGAGGAGTCTGGGGGGTTAATCCCAGGACGCAGAGTTAGCAGTTCTTTGTATACAATACCCCTCGGTCATTAAGAAGGTTTGAACTTCTATTTTTAGATCCACATTCTAATGTTTTTGTTAAACTATGACAACAAGGAAGGGGGCCTATGATTAGTTCGGGTTTTATTATAAGTATAAGTATCGGGAGGATGTGTAGGACCAGTAGCAGGTGTTCTCGGGTGTATGTCGGGTTTGTTTGGATAGCGTGTTGTGGGAGCTTTCCTCGTTGGGTTGTTAAAAATATATGAAGTGAGTAGGTGGCTGTTAAGAGAGTGCCTACTCCTGTTATGAGGATTGTTAGGGGGGACCAGTTGAATAATGATGTTATGATTAGAAGTTCGCCTGTGAGATTAATTGTGGGGGGGAGGGCCATATTTATTAAGTTAGCTATAAGCCACCAGGATATTGTTAGAGGAAGAATAAGTTGCAGGCCGCGGGCTAGAAGGAGTGTTCGGCTATGGGTGCGTTCATAGTTTGTGTTTGCTAGACAAAATAGTATTGATGAGGTAAGGCCGTGGGCAATTATCAGTAAAATTGCTCCTGTTAGGCTTCATGGGGTTTGAATCAAAGCGGCTGCAATTACGAGGCCTATGTGGCTTACTGATGAGTAAGCGATTAAAGATTTTAAGTCAGTTTGTCGTAGGCAGATTGAGCTGGTTATGATGATGCCTCAAATGGCTAGAATAATAAAGGGGTAGTATAGTTTTGTTGAGAGTGGGTTTAGTAGGGGGGTGATTCGAATGATACCGTAGCCTCCGAGTTTCAGTAAAATTGCAGCCAGAACCATTGAGCCAGCGATAGGGGCTTCCACATGGGCTTTTGGGAGTCAGAGGTGGAGGCCATATAAAGGCATTTTCACTAGGAAGGCGATTAAGCAGGCAAGTCATAGTATGTTATTTGTTCATGAGTGGGGGGTTTCTGGTTGAATTAGGTTTATTATTACTATTGAAATGTTGGAGTATTTAGTGTTTAAAAATAGAATAGCAACTAATAGGGGGAGAGATCCAGCAAGTGTGTAAAATAGAAAGTATGTCCCTGCGGAAAGTCGCTCGGCTTGGTTTCCCCATCGTGTAATAACAATGAGGGTGGGAATTAATGTTGTTTCGAATATAATGTAAAATAGGGTGAATTCGGTTGCGGAGAATGTTAATAATAGGGCAACTTGTAGGGTTGTAATGACTACTAAAAAGTTTCGTTTTCGAGCAAGAGGTTCGTGTTGGAGGTGGTTTTGGCTAGCTAGGGCTATTAGTGGGAGAAGTCAGCAGGAAAGGATTATTAATGGGGCGGAAATTGAGTCAATGTTTAGGTAGGAAGAGGAGAATATTATGCTAGGGTTTAGAGGATACTTAAATCAGACTAGACTTATTAGTGCAAGTAGTATTGAGTAGGAGGTGTATATTGTGAAAAGGATGTTTTGTTTTGATAGAAGGGCTGTTGGAATTAATATAAGGGTAGGTAAAAGAATTTTTAGCATTGTAAGAGGTTTAGGTTTTTAAGATGGTCCGAGCCATGTGTTCGAGAGGTTGCCACTAATAAGGCGAGGCCAGTTCCTGCTTCACAGGCAGAAAAAGCAAGGAGGAGAATGGGAGAAATGTTTGTGGAGGGGAGTTGTAGTGTAGATGAGAATGCTGTAAGTGCTATAAAGAGGGCTAATATTATGGCTTCGATACAGAGTAGTGCGGAAACTAAGTGTGTTCGGTGTAGGGCCAACCCTAAAATTCCGAGTACGAAGGCAGAGGAAAAGGTAAAATATGTTGTCATATGGCAGTCCAGGGTTAAAACCTGGGGCTACTAAGTCGAAATTAGTTGTTTTATTTATACTAACTGCCTACTCTGCCCACTCTAGCCCCCCTGCTAATCATTCGTAAATTAAGCCTAGTGTTAGAAGAATAATGATTGCGGATATTCAGATTAAAGTGGTTGTTGGTTGTATAAGGTTTATGGCTCATGGGATCGGAAGGAGTAGCGCAATTTCTAGGTCGAATAGAAGAAATAGGATTGCAACTAGGAAGAATCGAAGCGAGAATGGTAGACGGGCGGTTCCTAATGGGTCGAAGCCGCATTCATATGGGGAGAGTTTTTCTGTGTCTGGTGATATTTGTGGTAATCAAAAGCTAATAGTAATTAAGATAACTATAAGGGTTGTTGTAATTAAGAATATGGTTGTTATATTCATTACTCTTTCTTAAGGTTTTATTAAGGCTTAGTGATTGGAAATCACTTGTACTGGTTGATACTAAAAGAGCAAGAGCCTCATCAGTAAATTGAGATGTAAAGGAACAGTCATACAACGTCTACGAAATGTCAGTATCATGCGGCGGCTTCAAATCCGAAGTGGTGGTTTGTTGTGAAGTGATATATGATCTGTCGTAGTAAGCAAACAATTAAAAAAGTTGATCCAATAATTACGTGGAGGCCATGGAAGCCTGTTGCCACAAAGAATGTTGACCCGTAAACGCTATCTGAAATAGCGAAAGGGGCTTCATAGTATTCTATGGCTTGGAGGGCGGTGAAGTAAAGGCCCAAGGCAATGGTTAGTGTAAGGGCTTGAATTGCTTCTTTTCGATTATTTTCTATAATAGAATGGTGGGCTCATGTTACGGTAACACCAGAGGCTAGGAGTACAGCTGTGTTTAGAAGGGGTACTTCAAATGGGTTTAATGGGTGAATTCCGCTAGGGGGTCAACAGCCCCCAAGCTCCGGGGTTGGGGCCAGGCTTGAGTGGTAGAAAGCTCAGAAAAAGCCGATAAAAAAGAAGACCTCTGATGTAATAAAAAGGATTATCCCGTATCGGAGGCCTTTTTGTACAGGGACCGTGTGGTGGCCTTGAAAGGTTCCCTCACGGGTGATATCTCGCCACCATTGTAGTATTGTTAGAAGGAGGATAATTAGGCCGATATTCATTAATAGTATATTGTTGAAGTGAAATCAGACGGCGAGTCCGGATGTTATAAGTAAGGCAGCGATTGCGCCTGTTAGGGGCCAGGGGCTTTGGTCTACTATATGATAGGCATGTGCTTGGTGGATCATTAAGTATTTTCTTGTAGGTATAGGCTTAATAGTAAAGTGAAGACGTAGGCTTGAATAATTGCTACTGCGACCTCTAGAATAGTTAAAAGTAAGAGGACAATAAAGGTTAGTGTTGCGGTTGCAGTTATTATGGGTAGTATTACAAATACGGCGGTAGAAATAAGTTGGATTAGCAGGTGACCTGCTGTTAAGTTGGCTGTTAGTCGAACGCCTAGTGCAAGAGGGCGAATGAGTAGGCTAATTGTTTCGATAATAATGAGAACAGGTACGAGAGGGGTTGGGGTGCCTTCTGGTAGAAGGTGGCCTAATGAAAGGGTTGGTTGATTGCGTAAGCCAATTAATACAGTTGCTAGTCATAAGGGTACTGCTAAACCCATATTTATTGATAGCTGGGTAGTTGGGGTGAATGTATAAGGGAAAAGTCCTAGCAAATTGAATAGGAGAAGGAATAATATAAGTGAGGTTAAGAGTGCGGCTCATTTGTGGCCTGGTTTGTTTAGGGGTAATATAAGTTGTTTTACAAATATAAAGATTGCTCATGTTTGTACCGTTTCTAGCCGATTTAAGATAAGTCGGCTTGTTTTTGTAAAAATTAGGGTTGGTGGCAGGATTATTGCTAGGGTGATAAGGGGGATTCCAAGGAGTTGTGGGCTTAAAAATTGGTCGAAGAAGCTTAAATTCATGGTCAGTTTCAAGGTGAGGCTTTAGGTGTGGGGGTGTTTTGGATTGGGAGATTTTGAGAGGTTATTATTAAAGTTTTGGTTTGGAGAATTGTTAATAAGATTGTTCATGAAAGTAGGAGGATTATTAATCAGGGGGCAGGGTTTAATTGAGGCATATCACTAAGGGGGCAGGTGTTGTCTCCTTCTTTAGCTTAAAAGGCTAACGCTGATAAAAGCTTCTTAGTGATGCAGTGAGTATTGTTGTGGTTCAGTCTTCAAAGTGTTTTAGTGGAATTGCTTCTACTACAATGGGCATGAAGCTGTGGTTAGATCCGCAGATTTCTGAGCATTGTCCATAGAACAAGCCTGGGTGAGAAGTGATAAAGGTTGTTTGATTTAGTCGTCCGGGAATGGCATCTGTTTTAATGCCGAGGGCGGGTACGGCCCATGAGTGCAGGACATCTTCTGCGGAGATTAGTATGCGAATTGGGGATTCTATTGGAACTACTATTCGGTGATCTACTTCTAATAGACGGAGGTGTCCTTGAGGGAGGTCTTGTGAGGGAATTATGTAAGAGTCAAATGCGAGATCTTGATAGTCTGTGTACTCATAGCTCCAATATCATTGGTGGCCGAGAGCTTTAACAGTTAGGTGTGGGTTGTTGATTTCATCTATGAGGTAGAGAATGCGAAGGGAAGGGAGGGCAATTAAGATTAAAATGATTGCAGGAAGAATTGTTCAGATTATTTCTACTTCTTGGGCGTCTATGGTATTTGTGTGTGTTAGCTTTGTTGTTATTATTAAAGAAATAATGTATAATACTAAAGCACTAATTAAGAAGACAATTATAATGGCGTGGTCATGAAAATGTAAGAGCTCTTCTATAATGGGAGATGCTGCGTCTTGAAATCCGAGTTGAGCGGGGTGTGCCATCATGAGGCCCATAGGGGCTAACCTATAACTTAGCTCTGACAGGGCTACATAATAAATTTACTAGGGTCTCATGAGAAAGAAGCATCTTGGCTATGTGATTGGCTTGAAACCAGTAGAAGGCGGTTCGATTCCTCCCTTTCTTGAGTTTGTTTGTACATATGTTGGTTCTTCGTAAGTGTGATAAGGGGGTGGGCAGCCGTGAAGTCATTCTAGGTTTGTGTTTGTTAGTTCTAGGGCGAAAACTTCTCGTTTAGCTGCGAATGCTTCTCAAATGATAAACATTATTATGATTACGGCTACTAGAGAAATTAGTGAGCCAATTGATGATAAAGTATTTCAGATGGTATATGCGTCAGGATAGTCGGAGTAACGGCGGGGCATTCCTGATAGCCCAAGGAAGTGTTGAGGGAAGAAGGTCAGATTAACCCCGGCAAATATGACACCAAATTGGACTTTTGTTCAAGTTTGATGAAGTGTATAGCCTGAAAATAGGGGAAATCAATGTACAAAGCCTCCTATGATTGCAAATACGGCACCTATGGATAATACATAGTGGAAATGAGCTACGACGTAATATGTGTCATGAAGAACAATGTCTAAGGATGAGTTGGCAAGTACAATGCCTGTTAGGCCTCCCACAGTAAATAGGAAAATGAAGCCCAGGGCCCAGAGTATGGCAGCATCTCATTTGATTATGCCCCCATGTAAAGTTGCGAGCCAGCTAAATACCTTTACACCTGTTGGAATTGCGATGATTATTGTGGCGGAAGTGAAATATGCTCGGGTATCGACATCCATTCCAACGGTAAATATGTGGTGGGCTCATACGATAAAGCCTAAGAAGCCGATAGATATTATGGCTCATACTATACCCATGTAGCCGAAAGGTTCTTTTTTTCCAGCATAATAGGTTACAATGTGTGAGATTATTCCAAAGCCAGGAAGAATCAAAATGTAGACTTCTGGGTGACCAAAGAACCAAAACAGATGTTGGTATAAAATTGGGTCCCCCCCACCTGCAGGATCGAAGAAAGATGTGTTTAAATTTCGGTCTGTTAGTAGTATTGTGATACCGGCGGCAAGGACGGGTAGTGATAGTAAAAGTAGAACTGCCGTGATTATTACTGATCATACGAATAGAGGGGTTTGGTATTGGGTTATGGAGGGTGGTTTTATGTTGATGCAGGTAGTAATAAAGTTAATGGCCCCAAGAATTGAGGAGACTCCCGCGAGGTGGAGGGAGAAGATGGTTAGATCTACAGAGGCCCCGGCATGGGCTAAGTTCCCGGCTAAGGGAGGGTAGACGGTTCACCCGGTGCCGGCCCCGGCTTCCACCCCCGAGGATGCAAGTAGCAGTAATAGAGAAGGAGGGAGAAGTCAAAAACTCATGTTGTTTATTCGTGGGAAGGCCATATCTGGCGCCCCAATTATTAGGGGGACTAGTCAATTTCCGAACCCGCCGATTATTACAGGCATTACTATAAAGAAAATTATGACAAAAGCATGGGCTGTTACAATGACGTTATAGATCTGATCATCGCCTAGCAGGGCGCCAGGTTGACTTAGTTCAGCCCGAATTAACAGGCTAAGTGCTGTACCAACTATTCCTGCTCAAGCTCCGAAGATTAAGTATAAGGTGCCGATATCTTTGTGGTTGGTTGAGAAGAATCAACGATTAATGGTCACAGGTAAGATGGCCGATAGTAGGTGGCAGGTTGTAGCCCTGTATAGGTGGGTGCCAGTCCCACTCTTATCACAATAGCTTCGTGGTGATTCACGCTAGAGTGCAAATCTAGAGAAGCACACCAAAGGTGTGCCGGAGCTTCTTTTTTTAGAAGAAGCTCAGATTGAAGCCCGCTGGATGGGGCGTTTAGCTGTTAACTAGAAATTTACGGGATCGAGGCCCGTCTGTCTGGGAGGTTTTAGCTTAATTAAAGTGCCTGAGTTGCAATCAGGAGATGTAAGTTAAAGTTTTACATGCCTTCAGGGGCTAGGAGGGTTGAACTCTTATTTAGGGCTTTGAAGGCCCTTGGTTTTGTTAACCTAAGCCTCTTAAAGTATCATTGGGGTTAGGGGTAAGAGGAGTAAGGATGGTAGTAAGAGGGTTGAGATTGTGGTTGTACTTAGTTTAGGTTGGAATCGTCATTTGTGTGTTGTTTGTGTGGTGGTTGGGAACACTGTGAGGGTTGTGATGTAAGATAGTCGTAAGTAAAAGAATAGGCTTAATAGAGCGGAGAGGGCAAGTAGGGCTGCGGTCATTGATAGGTTGTGGGTTGTTAATTCTTGTAAAATTAACCATTTTGGGATAAAGCCTGTTAGCGGGGGGAGCCCTCCTAGAGATATTAGTAGTAAAAATATAAGTGCTATGGTTGAGGGGGAAATTGTTCAAGAGGTGGTTAAATCTTTAATGTTTTTTGCTGTGATGAAGATAAGGATTATAAAGGCAGTAGTTGTTATTATGAGGTATAAAAATAGGTTGAGGAGTATTAAGTTTGAGCTTAGTGTGAGAATTGTAGCTATTCAACCTAGGTGGGCAATTGATGAGAATGCTATGATTTTTCGTGTCTGTGTTTGGTTTATGCCTCCCCACCCTCCGGTCAAGGTTGACAGTAGCCCTATAATTAGAAGTGTATTTGGGTGGATAGCGGGGGCGGCTATATAAAGTAGGGCGAGGGGGGCGAGTTTTTGTCAAGTTGTAATGATTAGTGCTGTTTTTAGTGTTGTGCCTTGTAGGACTTCTGGTAGTCAGAAATGCAGGGGGGCTAGGCCTAGTTTTATGGCTAGAGCTATTGTTATTATGATGCAGGCAGGTTGGTTTGTGAGTTGTGAAATGTCTCAGGTGCTGGTGGATCAGGCATTGATTGTGCTGGCGAATAGGAGTGTGGCTGAGGCAGCAGCTTGGGTAAGGAAATATTTTGTAGCGGCTTCAGTTGCACGGGGATGGTGTTGTTTGGCGATAAGGGGAATAATGGCTAGGGTATTTAGTTCTAATCCGATTCAGGCAAGGAGTCAGTGTGTGCTTGATAGGGTAATGATGGAGCCGGTTGCTACGCTTGAGAGAATCAGTGAAGATATGATTGGGTTCATTAGTATAGGAAGGATTTTAACCAACATTTTCGGGGTATGGGCCCGAAAGCTTAATTAGCTGACTTTACTAGAAAATAGTATAATGAAGTACATAAGATTTTGAGTCTTTTGGTGCAGGTTCGTGTCCTGTTTTTCTAGTGCTTCGAGAAGAAGGAAATAAGGGGATTTTAACCCCTGTGTTTTACTCTATCAAAGTAATCCTTGGGGATTCGGGCATATTTCCTGGTTTATTGTGGGGGGAGTCCTGATAATATTGTTGGGAAAGAGGCATGCCACATTAATAGAGCGAGGGTTAGGGGTAAGAAATTTTTTCATAAGAGGTGTATAAGTTGGTCGTAACGAAAACGAGGGTATGAGGCGCGAGTTCATAAGAATATGATTGTCAGGATAGTTGTTTTTAATATTAGGTTTATTGTGAACACGTCTGGGGGTAGGGAGGTTCCTGGGTTTAGGAAAAGGATGCAGGTTAGGGTATTTATTAGTATGATGTTTGCATATTCAGCTAGGAAAAATAGGGCGAATGGGCCAGCGGCATACTCTACATTAAAGCCAGAGACAAGCTCTGATTCTCCTTCTGTTAAATCAAAGGGGGCCCGGTTTGTTTCTGCTAGTGTTGAGATAAACCATATTATGGCAAGAGGTCATGATGAAATTAGTAGTCATTGGTGTTCTTGTGTAATTGAGAGTATTTGTAGAGTGAAGCCCCCTGTAAGGATAATAATGGTTAGTAAAATAATTCCCAGGGTGACCTCGTATGAGATTGTTTGTGCTACCGCACGTAGGGCGCCAATTAATGGGTATTTTGAGTTGGATGCCCACCCTGATCATAGAATAGAATATACTGCTATGCTTGAGAGGGCTAGTATGAAGAGAAGGCCTAGGTTTATGTCTGCTAAGGTGGCCGGTATTGGGAGGGGGGTTCAAATTATAAGGGCTAGAAATAGGGCTAAGGTCGGGGTTATGATGAAGAGGGCAGGAGAGGAAGAGGAGGGGCGTAAGGGTTCTTTAATAAACAGTTTAATGCCGTCTGCAAATGGTTGTAATAGCCCATAAGGGCCAATGATGTTAGGGCCTTTTCGTAGTTGTATATAACCGAGCACTTTTCGTTCCAGTAGTGTAAGGAAGGCAACAGCTAGTAAGATGGGAATAATATATAATAGGGGATTAATGATATATAAGAGTAATGCATTCATGTATTAGGGAGATGATTTGAACATCTAGTAGAAAGATCTTAGGTCTTTTGCATTCACCTGGCTCTGCCACCCTAATAATTACCCCTTGTCTGGGGGTGTTCTAGGTGCTTTGTTTAGCTTGAGTTTTGTTCAGCTAGTTTTAAGGACGTGTTTATAATATTGGTCCTCTCTTCTTTGTCCTTTCGTACTGAAGAAGTAAGCGTCATAGATAGAAACCGACCTGGATTGCTCCGGTCTGAACTCAGATCACGTAGGACTGTTAATCGTTGAACAAACGAACCTTTAATAGCGGCTACACCATTTGGGTGTCCTGATCCAACATCGAGGTCGTAAACCTTCTTGTCGATAGGGACTCTTGAAGAAGATAGCGCTGTTATCCCTGGGGTAACTTGGTTCGTTGGTCAGTATGACTGGGTCGGCTTTGTACTTTGGCTTGTTAGCCTTGGTGAGAAGTGGTGGTTCTGTGCTCGGAAGTTTTGTTTTGTTCCGAAGTCGCCCCAACTTAAAACTATGGGCTAGGGGCATTAGTGGTGCTTATTAGCGGTCGTTTTAAGCTCCACAGGGTCTTCTCGTCTTATGTGTTTATCCCAGCTTTTGTACTGGGAGATCAGTTTCACTGATTAGCTATAAGAGACAGGTTTGTCCTCATTTAGCCGTTCATACTAGTCTTTATTTAGAAGACAAGTGATTACGCTACCTTTGCACGGTTAGGATACCGCGGCCGTTTAAAAGTTTCACTGGGCAGGCAGGACCTTTAATACTTGTTTAGCTAAAGGCTATGTTTTTGGTAAACAGTTGGGACAAGGTTTTGCTGAATTCCTTTTACAGCTTTTAATCTATCTTTTTAGCACACCGGTGTCGGGTTGACAGTTTTTGTAACAGTTTTGGCTGTTTAATTGTTGTTCCTGTTTTGGTCTGTTAATGTCCAGTAGGTTTTCTATTTCTGGGTCAAGGGGGTGCTTAAGAGAAGGGCTTCTTGTTACTAGTTCTAGCATTAGTTTGTCTATAATAATAGTGTGGCTCGGTAGGTTTTTAGGAGGTGGCAGACACAGGGGGGATTTATTGTCTTTGTGCTGTGACGCTGTGTTTACTGGTGGCTGCTTTAGGGCCTACTGGGCGTAGGTTATGTTGCTTTCTCTCTAAGTCAGGTTGTATCCTATTTCAATGGGGCTGTACCCCCATTGAATACCTTTTAGGTTAAAATGCGTGCTATTGTTTGCTGGAAGTAACCTAAAGTTGAACTAAAATTCATTTATTGAGCAACCAGCTATCACCAAGTTCGTTTGGCTTTTCACCGCTACTACTAGATCTTCCCACTCTTTTGCCACAGAGATGGGTGCACTCTTACAGTTGTCTTGTAGTAGCTCACTTGGTTTCGGGGGTACAGGCTGAAGTTCTCTTTGTCTGTTTTATTCTGGCTGGACCATGATGCAAGAGGTACAAGGGTTTATCTTTGCTTTGTTTTGCTTGTGTGTTTCATTATTCTTTCAGGGTTCCCTTGCGGTACTTTTTCTGTTGCGCCGTTTTGGTTAGGTTCTATCACATATACTAGTTTTGTCGAATGATTTATTTTGTTAATGAGAGGATTTGTTTATGTGATTGGGCTAGTTGTTTGGCTCAAAAAGGTTAGGATCTCACTAACATTTTTCAATTGTAAGTTGAATGCTTTGTTTTAAGCTACTGGTTGTTGTTCCAAGCACGCCTTCCGGTGCGCTTACCTTGTTACGACTTGCCTCATCTATATTGTTAGTATTTTTATATGTTAAGTTTATTTTTGGACGATGAGAGTGACGGGCGGTGTGTGCGCGCTCCAGAGCAAATTTAAGATAAAGACTCTTATTTAGCTTACTTCTAAATCCTCCTTTGGGTGTGTGTTTCATTACACCTTTCGTATTTTTCTGTGGCAGAAAATGTAGCCCATCTCTTCCATTCTATCTGCTACACCTTGACCTGACGTGTTAGTTGTAAACTTTTTTGCCTACTTTGTTTCTTTCACAGGGTAAGCTGACGACGGCGGTATATAGGCTGAGTTGCAAAGAATGGTGGGGTAAAGCGTGGGGTATCGATTATAGGACAGGCTCCTCTAGGATGATGTGGAGCACCGCCAAGTCCTTTGAGTTTCGAGCTTTTCGCTTGTAGTTCTCTGGCGAATGGTTTTGTGTGTTTAACCATCTATGTTTAGGGCTAGGCATAGTAGGGTATCTAATCCTAGTTTGTTTCCTAGCTTTAGTGAGGTTGAATAGTCTTTTATTTGAAGGCATTTTATTGGTGGAGTTCTTGTGCCAATATATTTTACAGTCTTGGCTTGGTTTTCCTTCAATTTTTTTGACATTATTCTGGTCACGCTTTACGCCGAGGGTCATTGTTTTTGGCCTTTCGTATAACCGCGGTGGCTGGCACGAAATTTACCGGCCAAACTTAATCATAGCTAAGTCAAGCTTTCGCTTATTTCTTAATGTTATTCACTGCTGAGTACCCGTGTGGGTGTGGCGTAGCAAGGTGTTGTGGGCTTCGGTTTGTTAGAGATCCTGATACCTGCTCCACTTGGCTATTCGGGGTTGTGTGGGCATTCTCACTGGGGTGTGGAGGCTTGCATGTGTAATTTTGATTAAAAACAATGGCAAGTTTAGGACCAAAACTTTGTGTTTTTGGGGAAATTTGACTCACCCATCTCAGCATCTTCAGTGCTTCGCTTTAAAAATTTTAAGCTACAATAACATAAAATTTTTGTATAAAAGATAAAAAAAATGTATATATAATCATGTTGTAAATATGCATTACGGCACTGATATTAGTATCCACGACTGCATTTACAATCTGTAGAATGCATGAACTGGTCGTGGACAACCGGTAGTTTTAGTTTGGTCAGATCCTGTTTTAGGGGTTTGGCAGGAGTAAATCTGACTAAGTGAGAAATTACCGGTAAGGGGGGTAGGGGGGTTTGCCATAAAAATTAAGTTGTATTTATTTACGTGTATCAAGCTGAACGTCCGCACCTACACCTACACCGACACCTGCGTT
>NW_027101581.1:0-17325 GCF_035046505.1 Tiliqua scincoides
AATTTGACTCACCCATCTCAGCATCTTCAGTGCTTCGCTTTAAAAATTTTAAGCTACAATAACATAAAATTTTTGTATAAAAGATAAAAAAAATGTATATATAATCATGTTGTAAATATGCATTACGGCACTGATATTAGTATCCACGACTGCATTTACAATCTGTAGAATGCATGAACTGGTCGTGGACAACCGGTAGTTTTAGTTTGGTCAGATCCTGTTTTAGGGGTTTGGCAGGAGTAAATCTGACTAAGTGAGAAATTACCGGTAAGGGGGGTAGGGGGGTTTGCCATAAAAATTAAGTTGTATTTATTTACGTGTATCAAGCTGAACGTCCGCACCTACACCTACACCGACACCTGCGTTGTGGGTGCGCCTGCACCTGTGTACATGTCTGCGTCTGTGAACGCGCCCGCGCACATGCCTGCACTCGCAAACGCACGTGCGCTGCAGGCGCGCCCGCGTGCTCACGTCCACGTCTGCGCACGTTTGCGCTTGCAAACATACGTGCGCTGCAGGCGCGCCCGCGTGCCCACGTCCACGTCTGCGCACACATTTGCACTTGTATTTTCACCTGCGTCGCATGTGTTCACAGGTGCTTTTTCGTACGTTTTAACACGTTTGTTACTAATTTTATGTCATTCAAGCATTAAACGAAATCGCGTGCTCTATACGTGGGAACGTTTATCACGTGCACCGTAGGTCCAGATCGGACGGCAAATTGTAGGCGACCACTTTAGCAAGCGGCTCTGAGATCCACTCCCCCAAAAAAAATAAAAAAGGCCAGATGCATTGGGGGTCGGGATGCTATGATTTCTCGGCAAAGTGTACATTATGCACCAACCAGAAGCATCGTTAAAAGTGAGAAAGTGTTGGGAATCCTTTGACCGCCCCTGAGGTAGGAACCAGAGGCCTTGGAAAAAGTGAGAAATAGCCAACGTACTCCGTGTGTCCCACGGGGCTAGTAACGGGAGTACACGTCATTAAGGGATTGCTGGTTTCTCGGAGATGGCAGAATATAATAGATAACTGTCGAGCAAGAGAGCAGCAGGGGAGAAGGGTGATGGCATCTAATGGGCATGGTTGGGAGAGGGTAGTGTCCTCATGATATGCGTGAGGCGAAGAGGGCAAATGTCCAATTATACATAATATGTGCTAGATCATTCTAATCTAATCTTCTATGATCTGCATGTGTGAAAGAGGAAAATATTCGAGATGTGTTGTAAGTATGAAATCATTAATAATCTGTCTGTTGTGATATGCGTGTGGACAAGAGGTAAATGTCCGATTATACATAGTATGTCTTAGAACCTTAATTTGAAGTCTTTTGTGATATGCATGAGGTTGAAAATTAATTGTTCGATTATTCTTAGTTTGTGATTGATCATTGACTGATTAACCGGATATGATATGCATGAGGACAAGAGGTGAATGTCCGATTATACATAGTATGTGTAAGATCACCAGAAAAGCAATAAAAAGCCGCCAGGGGCGGCCAGATACGGGTGAATTGAGGTAGAGGACAAAAAAGCCGCCAGGGGCGGCCAGATACGGGTGAATTGAGGTAGAGGACAAAAAAGCCGCCAGGGGCGGCCAGATACGGGTGAATTGAGGTAGAGGGCAAAAAAGCCGCCAGGGGCGGCCAGATACGGGTGAATTGAGGTAGAGGACAAAAAAGCCGCCAGGGGCGGCCAGATACGGGTGAATTGAGGTAGAGGACAAAAAAGCCGCCAGGGGGTAGTTTAAAGTTAGAATGCTAGTTTTGGGGACTAGCGGTGGGGGTTTGAGTCCCCTCTCTCTGATGCCTTAGGGGGTCTTAGTTCCCATCTTTGGCTTACAAGACCAATGCTTTGTCTATTAAGCTACTAAGGCTTAGAGTGGGGCTATCATTTGAGTATTTTATCTTCTAGTTTGGCTGTAATTGGTATGAGGAGGAGGAAAATAGCAAAGTAGAGTATTGAGGCAATTTGTCCGATGATGATGAAGGGGTCCTCTACGGGCTGTCCTCCGATTCACGTGAGGATAATGATATTTGATATAAGGAGTCAAAAGACCCCTTGGGATAGGGGCCGGAAGGTGTTTCCTCGTTGCTTTGATGTATGGAGTATGGGTACGAAGATTAGGATTAGGATTGAAAATAATAAGGCAAGAACGCCTCCTAATTTATTTGGGATTGAGCGTAGGATAGCGTAGGCAAAGAGGAAGTATCACTCGGGTTTAATGTGTGGTGGCGTGACTAAGGGGTTTGCAGGGGTAAAGTTTTCTGGGTCTCCTAGTAAGTTTGGGGAGAAGAGGGCTAGTAGGAGGAGAACGAAGATTAATAATGTTAGGCCTAAAAGGTCTTTATAGGTGTAATAAGGGTGAAATGGGATTTTGTCTGTGTTGGAGTTTAGGCCTGTGGGGTTATTTGATCCTGTTTCGTGGAGGAAAAGGAGGTGAAGTATAGAGGTTCCCATGATAATAAATGGCAGAATAAAATGGAATGAAAAGAATCGGGTGAGTGTTGCGTTGTCTACTGAGAACCCTCCCCAGATTCATTCTACCAAGGTTGTTCCGATATAGGGAATTGCTGAAAGAAGGTTAGTAATGACGGTGGCCCCTCAAAAAGATATCTGGCCCCATGGAAGTACGTAGCCCACAAAGGCTGTTGCCATTACAAGGAGAAGAAGAACGACCCCAATGTTTCAGGTTTCTTTGTATATGTAAGAGCCGTAGTATAAGCCCCGTCCGATATGGAGGTAAATGCAAATAAAGAATATGGAGGCCCCATTGGCGTGCAGGTTTCGGATTAGCCACCCGTATTGTACGTCTCGACAAATGTGTGCGATTGATGAAAATGCTGAAGAGATGTCTGCTGTGTAGTGTATAGCAAGGAATAGGCCAGTTAGGACTTGTGCGATTAGACAAAATCCAAGTAGTGAGCCAAAATTTCATCATGCTGAGATATTTGATGGGGTGGGGAGGTCAATGAATGTGTTGTTTACAATCTTTAGGATTGGGTGAGTTTTTCGTAGGTTGTGGGTCATTAGTTTTTGTAGTTGAATACAACAGTGGTTTTTCGTGCCGCAGGTCTTGGTTAAAGTCCAGGCAAAAATTATGGTTTATTTTATTTTTTTATTATCTTTTTGTTTATTGGGGGGGTTGGTGGCTGTTGCCTCAAACCCATCCCCGCTTTATGGTGCGGTTGGGTTGGTGGTTGCTGCTGCCGTTGGGTGTGGTGTGTTGGTTTGATTGGGTAGTTCTTTTGTTTCTTTGGTCTTATTTTTGATTTATTTAGGGGGAATGTTGGTGGTATTTGCTTATTCTGTAGCGTTGGCGGCTGAGCCCTACCCTGAGACATGGGGGAGCTGGTCTGTTGGGTTGTATGTTGGGGGGTATTTTGTTTTGGTGACGGTGTTGTTTGTGGTATTTGGTGGGGGGTGGGTGGTGGAGGGGTTTGGAGTTGTTGGGGTTGATTGTGTAGGGTTACATTTTGTTCGTGCGGACTTTAGTGGGGTGTCTTTGTTATATTCATGGGGGGGTGGCTGTTTATTAATTTCCGGGTGAGGCTTATTGCTGGCTTTATTTGTTGCGTTAGAGCTGTCACGTGGGTTGGCGCGGGGGGCTTTGCGGGTAATTAGATTAAAATAAAAATGAGCACCGAGGTCATAAATAGGACAAATATGATTAAGTAGGCTTTAATAAGACCTTTGTTGGCAGTAGAAATGCTGTTGACCATGGGGGTGTTGGTTATTGTTAGTATTTTTGGACCAATTTTTTCATACCATAGTTGGTCGTTTAGGTGTGAGGCAAGGTTTTGTCCTTGTATGAGTGAAATGTTTGGGTGGGTTCGGTGAATGATTATGTTGAAGAATCCTAGTTGGTTTGAGAAGTTGTTTAACTTATTATGTTTTGGAGTCAAGAGTGTTGTTGTTTGGGTGGCTAGTTCTAAAGCATATAAAAGGCCTAAGATTGTTACGAGTAATGCGGACAGTTTTATGTTTGTTGATATGGTTAATGCTGTTGTTTTGATTGGAAGAACAGAGGAGATAAGGAGTAAGCCAGTTAAAATGCTTCCTGTTGCGAGGCGAACAAGGGGGTTGGTTAGGGTTTTATTGTTTTCGGAAATGATGACAAGAGTGTTCCCTCGGGAGGTGTTTATTTGTACGTAGAAGATTAGTCGTAGGCTGTAGGCGGCCGTTAGGGCCGTTGCTGTGAGAGTTAGTATTAGGGCTCAGGCGTTAAGGTAGGAGGTATTTATTGTTTCGATGATGGTGTCTTTTGAGAAAAAGCCGGATAGAAAGGGGGTTCCTATTAGGGCAAGGCTGCCGATGGTTAGGCAGGAGGTGGTAACGGGTATTGCTTTGTTAATGCCTCCTATCTTTCGGATGTCCTGTTCGTCTGATAAATTATGAATGATCGACCCAGAACAGAGGAATAACATGGCTTTAAAGAATGCGTGGGTTGAAATATGAAAGAAGGCTAGTTGTGGTTGGTTTAATCCTACGGTGACCATTATCAACCCAAGCTGGCTTGAGGTTGAGAAGGCGATGATTTTTTTAATATCGTTTTGTGTGAGGGCACAAATTGCTGTGAATAAGGTTGTTATTGCACCTAGACAAAGGCAGGTGGATAGGGCTGTTGTGTTTGTTTCTAATAGGGGGTGGAGGCGAATTAGTAGGAATACACCTGCCACAACCATTGTGCTGGAGTGGAGTAAGGCAGAGACGGGAGTAGGACCTTCTATGGCTGCTGGTAATCATGGGTGAAGGCCAAATTGGGCAGACTTTCCTGCGGCAGCTAAGATTAAACCCAAGAGGGGGACAAGGGTGACTGAGTTTGGGTTAGTAAATAGTTGATGAAATTCTCAGGTGGTTGTGTTTATAGCAAGTCAGGCTATTGTTAGGATAAGGCCAATATCCCCAACTCGGTTATAAATGACTGCCTGTAGGGCGGATGAGTTTGCGTCGGAACGTGAGAATCATCACCCGATTAATAGAAAGGATATAATTCCAACCCCCTCCCACCCAATAAAAAGCTGGAAGATATTATTTGCGGTAACAAGAATTAATATAGCTAGTAAGAATAGGAGAAGATACTTAAAAAATCGGTTGATAAAGGGGTCTGAGGTCATATATCATGCGGCAAACTCCAAGATGGATCATGTGACAAAGAGTGCGATGGGTAAAAATGTAATTGCGTAGGTGTCTAGCATGAAGCTAATGTTGATGCTAAAATTAGAGATGTTGATTCAGTGGATGTTTGTAGTTGTGAATTCTAGTCCATAGTTAATGAAGATAAACAGGGGGATTATGCTGGTAAAAAATGCTGTTTGCACAGCTACCTTTACATGGGAGAGGTGTCATTGGTTTTGTAGAGGGTATAGGGTTATTGTGATGGGAATTATTAGGAATAGAAAGGTAGCGGCTATGGTGGTGTGGGGGATGTTGTGCATGTACTTTTACTTGGAATTGCACCAAGAATTTTGGCTCCTAAGACCAATGGATTAAACTCTGATCCTTTAAAAGTGAGGAGTCTGGGGGGTTAATCCCAGGACGCAGAGTTAGCAGTTCTTTGTATACAATACCCCTCGGTCATTAAGAAGGTTTGAACTTCTATTTTTAGATCCACATTCTAATGTTTTTGTTAAACTATGACAACAAGGAAGGGGGCCTATGATTAGTTCGGGTTTTATTATAAGTATAAGTATCGGGAGGATGTGTAGGACCAGTAGCAGGTGTTCTCGGGTGTATGTCGGGTTTGTTTGGATAGCGTGTTGTGGGAGCTTTCCTCGTTGGGTTGTTAAAAATATATGAAGTGAGTAGGTGGCTGTTAAGAGAGTGCCTACTCCTGTTATGAGGATTGTTAGGGGGGACCAGTTGAATAATGATGTTATGATTAGAAGTTCGCCTGTGAGATTAATTGTGGGGGGGAGGGCCATATTTATTAAGTTAGCTATAAGCCACCAGGATATTGTTAGAGGAAGAATAAGTTGCAGGCCGCGGGCTAGAAGGAGTGTTCGGCTATGGGTGCGTTCATAGTTTGTGTTTGCTAGACAAAATAGTATTGATGAGGTAAGGCCGTGGGCAATTATCAGTAAAATTGCTCCTGTTAGGCTTCATGGGGTTTGAATCAAAGCGGCTGCAATTACGAGGCCTATGTGGCTTACTGATGAGTAAGCGATTAAAGATTTTAAGTCAGTTTGTCGTAGGCAGATTGAGCTGGTTATGATGATGCCTCAAATGGCTAGAATAATAAAGGGGTAGTATAGTTTTGTTGAGAGTGGGTTTAGTAGGGGGGTGATTCGAATGATACCGTAGCCTCCGAGTTTCAGTAAAATTGCAGCCAGAACCATTGAGCCAGCGATAGGGGCTTCCACATGGGCTTTTGGGAGTCAGAGGTGGAGGCCATATAAAGGCATTTTCACTAGGAAGGCGATTAAGCAGGCAAGTCATAGTATGTTATTTGTTCATGAGTGGGGGGTTTCTGGTTGAATTAGGTTTATTATTACTATTGAAATGTTGGAGTATTTAGTGTTTAAAAATAGAATAGCAACTAATAGGGGGAGAGATCCAGCAAGTGTGTAAAATAGAAAGTATGTCCCTGCGGAAAGTCGCTCGGCTTGGTTTCCCCATCGTGTAATAACAATGAGGGTGGGAATTAATGTTGTTTCGAATATAATGTAAAATAGGGTGAATTCGGTTGCGGAGAATGTTAATAATAGGGCAACTTGTAGGGTTGTAATGACTACTAAAAAGTTTCGTTTTCGAGCAAGAGGTTCGTGTTGGAGGTGGTTTTGGCTAGCTAGGGCTATTAGTGGGAGAAGTCAGCAGGAAAGGATTATTAATGGGGCGGAAATTGAGTCAATGTTTAGGTAGGAAGAGGAGAATATTATGCTAGGGTTTAGAGGATACTTAAATCAGACTAGACTTATTAGTGCAAGTAGTATTGAGTAGGAGGTGTATATTGTGAAAAGGATGTTTTGTTTTGATAGAAGGGCTGTTGGAATTAATATAAGGGTAGGTAAAAGAATTTTTAGCATTGTAAGAGGTTTAGGTTTTTAAGATGGTCCGAGCCATGTGTTCGAGAGGTTGCCACTAATAAGGCGAGGCCAGTTCCTGCTTCACAGGCAGAAAAAGCAAGGAGGAGAATGGGAGAAATGTTTGTGGAGGGGAGTTGTAGTGTAGATGAGAATGCTGTAAGTGCTATAAAGAGGGCTAATATTATGGCTTCGATACAGAGTAGTGCGGAAACTAAGTGTGTTCGGTGTAGGGCCAACCCTAAAATTCCGAGTACGAAGGCAGAGGAAAAGGTAAAATATGTTGTCATATGGCAGTCCAGGGTTAAAACCTGGGGCTACTAAGTCGAAATTAGTTGTTTTATTTATACTAACTGCCTACTCTGCCCACTCTAGCCCCCCTGCTAATCATTCGTAAATTAAGCCTAGTGTTAGAAGAATAATGATTGCGGATATTCAGATTAAAGTGGTTGTTGGTTGTATAAGGTTTATGGCTCATGGGATCGGAAGGAGTAGCGCAATTTCTAGGTCGAATAGAAGAAATAGGATTGCAACTAGGAAGAATCGAAGCGAGAATGGTAGACGGGCGGTTCCTAATGGGTCGAAGCCGCATTCATATGGGGAGAGTTTTTCTGTGTCTGGTGATATTTGTGGTAATCAAAAGCTAATAGTAATTAAGATAACTATAAGGGTTGTTGTAATTAAGAATATGGTTGTTATATTCATTACTCTTTCTTAAGGTTTTATTAAGGCTTAGTGATTGGAAATCACTTGTACTGGTTGATACTAAAAGAGCAAGAGCCTCATCAGTAAATTGAGATGTAAAGGAACAGTCATACAACGTCTACGAAATGTCAGTATCATGCGGCGGCTTCAAATCCGAAGTGGTGGTTTGTTGTGAAGTGATATATGATCTGTCGTAGTAAGCAAACAATTAAAAAAGTTGATCCAATAATTACGTGGAGGCCATGGAAGCCTGTTGCCACAAAGAATGTTGACCCGTAAACGCTATCTGAAATAGCGAAAGGGGCTTCATAGTATTCTATGGCTTGGAGGGCGGTGAAGTAAAGGCCCAAGGCAATGGTTAGTGTAAGGGCTTGAATTGCTTCTTTTCGATTATTTTCTATAATAGAATGGTGGGCTCATGTTACGGTAACACCAGAGGCTAGGAGTACAGCTGTGTTTAGAAGGGGTACTTCAAATGGGTTTAATGGGTGAATTCCGCTAGGGGGTCAACAGCCCCCAAGCTCCGGGGTTGGGGCCAGGCTTGAGTGGTAGAAAGCTCAGAAAAAGCCGATAAAAAAGAAGACCTCTGATGTAATAAAAAGGATTATCCCGTATCGGAGGCCTTTTTGTACAGGGACCGTGTGGTGGCCTTGAAAGGTTCCCTCACGGGTGATATCTCGCCACCATTGTAGTATTGTTAGAAGGAGGATAATTAGGCCGATATTCATTAATAGTATATTGTTGAAGTGAAATCAGACGGCGAGTCCGGATGTTATAAGTAAGGCAGCGATTGCGCCTGTTAGGGGCCAGGGGCTTTGGTCTACTATATGATAGGCATGTGCTTGGTGGATCATTAAGTATTTTCTTGTAGGTATAGGCTTAATAGTAAAGTGAAGACGTAGGCTTGAATAATTGCTACTGCGACCTCTAGAATAGTTAAAAGTAAGAGGACAATAAAGGTTAGTGTTGCGGTTGCAGTTATTATGGGTAGTATTACAAATACGGCGGTAGAAATAAGTTGGATTAGCAGGTGACCTGCTGTTAAGTTGGCTGTTAGTCGAACGCCTAGTGCAAGAGGGCGAATGAGTAGGCTAATTGTTTCGATAATAATGAGAACAGGTACGAGAGGGGTTGGGGTGCCTTCTGGTAGAAGGTGGCCTAATGAAAGGGTTGGTTGATTGCGTAAGCCAATTAATACAGTTGCTAGTCATAAGGGTACTGCTAAACCCATATTTATTGATAGCTGGGTAGTTGGGGTGAATGTATAAGGGAAAAGTCCTAGCAAATTGAATAGGAGAAGGAATAATATAAGTGAGGTTAAGAGTGCGGCTCATTTGTGGCCTGGTTTGTTTAGGGGTAATATAAGTTGTTTTACAAATATAAAGATTGCTCATGTTTGTACCGTTTCTAGCCGATTTAAGATAAGTCGGCTTGTTTTTGTAAAAATTAGGGTTGGTGGCAGGATTATTGCTAGGGTGATAAGGGGGATTCCAAGGAGTTGTGGGCTTAAAAATTGGTCGAAGAAGCTTAAATTCATGGTCAGTTTCAAGGTGAGGCTTTAGGTGTGGGGGTGTTTTGGATTGGGAGATTTTGAGAGGTTATTATTAAAGTTTTGGTTTGGAGAATTGTTAATAAGATTGTTCATGAAAGTAGGAGGATTATTAATCAGGGGGCAGGGTTTAATTGAGGCATATCACTAAGGGGGCAGGTGTTGTCTCCTTCTTTAGCTTAAAAGGCTAACGCTGATAAAAGCTTCTTAGTGATGCAGTGAGTATTGTTGTGGTTCAGTCTTCAAAGTGTTTTAGTGGAATTGCTTCTACTACAATGGGCATGAAGCTGTGGTTAGATCCGCAGATTTCTGAGCATTGTCCATAGAACAAGCCTGGGTGAGAAGTGATAAAGGTTGTTTGATTTAGTCGTCCGGGAATGGCATCTGTTTTAATGCCGAGGGCGGGTACGGCCCATGAGTGCAGGACATCTTCTGCGGAGATTAGTATGCGAATTGGGGATTCTATTGGAACTACTATTCGGTGATCTACTTCTAATAGACGGAGGTGTCCTTGAGGGAGGTCTTGTGAGGGAATTATGTAAGAGTCAAATGCGAGATCTTGATAGTCTGTGTACTCATAGCTCCAATATCATTGGTGGCCGAGAGCTTTAACAGTTAGGTGTGGGTTGTTGATTTCATCTATGAGGTAGAGAATGCGAAGGGAAGGGAGGGCAATTAAGATTAAAATGATTGCAGGAAGAATTGTTCAGATTATTTCTACTTCTTGGGCGTCTATGGTATTTGTGTGTGTTAGCTTTGTTGTTATTATTAAAGAAATAATGTATAATACTAAAGCACTAATTAAGAAGACAATTATAATGGCGTGGTCATGAAAATGTAAGAGCTCTTCTATAATGGGAGATGCTGCGTCTTGAAATCCGAGTTGAGCGGGGTGTGCCATCATGAGGCCCATAGGGGCTAACCTATAACTTAGCTCTGACAGGGCTACATAATAAATTTACTAGGGTCTCATGAGAAAGAAGCATCTTGGCTATGTGATTGGCTTGAAACCAGTAGAAGGCGGTTCGATTCCTCCCTTTCTTGAGTTTGTTTGTACATATGTTGGTTCTTCGTAAGTGTGATAAGGGGGTGGGCAGCCGTGAAGTCATTCTAGGTTTGTGTTTGTTAGTTCTAGGGCGAAAACTTCTCGTTTAGCTGCGAATGCTTCTCAAATGATAAACATTATTATGATTACGGCTACTAGAGAAATTAGTGAGCCAATTGATGATAAAGTATTTCAGATGGTATATGCGTCAGGATAGTCGGAGTAACGGCGGGGCATTCCTGATAGCCCAAGGAAGTGTTGAGGGAAGAAGGTCAGATTAACCCCGGCAAATATGACACCAAATTGGACTTTTGTTCAAGTTTGATGAAGTGTATAGCCTGAAAATAGGGGAAATCAATGTACAAAGCCTCCTATGATTGCAAATACGGCACCTATGGATAATACATAGTGGAAATGAGCTACGACGTAATATGTGTCATGAAGAACAATGTCTAAGGATGAGTTGGCAAGTACAATGCCTGTTAGGCCTCCCACAGTAAATAGGAAAATGAAGCCCAGGGCCCAGAGTATGGCAGCATCTCATTTGATTATGCCCCCATGTAAAGTTGCGAGCCAGCTAAATACCTTTACACCTGTTGGAATTGCGATGATTATTGTGGCGGAAGTGAAATATGCTCGGGTATCGACATCCATTCCAACGGTAAATATGTGGTGGGCTCATACGATAAAGCCTAAGAAGCCGATAGATATTATGGCTCATACTATACCCATGTAGCCGAAAGGTTCTTTTTTTCCAGCATAATAGGTTACAATGTGTGAGATTATTCCAAAGCCAGGAAGAATCAAAATGTAGACTTCTGGGTGACCAAAGAACCAAAACAGATGTTGGTATAAAATTGGGTCCCCCCCACCTGCAGGATCGAAGAAAGATGTGTTTAAATTTCGGTCTGTTAGTAGTATTGTGATACCGGCGGCAAGGACGGGTAGTGATAGTAAAAGTAGAACTGCCGTGATTATTACTGATCATACGAATAGAGGGGTTTGGTATTGGGTTATGGAGGGTGGTTTTATGTTGATGCAGGTAGTAATAAAGTTAATGGCCCCAAGAATTGAGGAGACTCCCGCGAGGTGGAGGGAGAAGATGGTTAGATCTACAGAGGCCCCGGCATGGGCTAAGTTCCCGGCTAAGGGAGGGTAGACGGTTCACCCGGTGCCGGCCCCGGCTTCCACCCCCGAGGATGCAAGTAGCAGTAATAGAGAAGGAGGGAGAAGTCAAAAACTCATGTTGTTTATTCGTGGGAAGGCCATATCTGGCGCCCCAATTATTAGGGGGACTAGTCAATTTCCGAACCCGCCGATTATTACAGGCATTACTATAAAGAAAATTATGACAAAAGCATGGGCTGTTACAATGACGTTATAGATCTGATCATCGCCTAGCAGGGCGCCAGGTTGACTTAGTTCAGCCCGAATTAACAGGCTAAGTGCTGTACCAACTATTCCTGCTCAAGCTCCGAAGATTAAGTATAAGGTGCCGATATCTTTGTGGTTGGTTGAGAAGAATCAACGATTAATGGTCACAGGTAAGATGGCCGATAGTAGGTGGCAGGTTGTAGCCCTGTATAGGTGGGTGCCAGTCCCACTCTTATCACAATAGCTTCGTGGTGATTCACGCTAGAGTGCAAATCTAGAGAAGCACACCAAAGGTGTGCCGGAGCTTCTTTTTTTAGAAGAAGCTCAGATTGAAGCCCGCTGGATGGGGCGTTTAGCTGTTAACTAGAAATTTACGGGATCGAGGCCCGTCTGTCTGGGAGGTTTTAGCTTAATTAAAGTGCCTGAGTTGCAATCAGGAGATGTAAGTTAAAGTTTTACATGCCTTCAGGGGCTAGGAGGGTTGAACTCTTATTTAGGGCTTTGAAGGCCCTTGGTTTTGTTAACCTAAGCCTCTTAAAGTATCATTGGGGTTAGGGGTAAGAGGAGTAAGGATGGTAGTAAGAGGGTTGAGATTGTGGTTGTACTTAGTTTAGGTTGGAATCGTCATTTGTGTGTTGTTTGTGTGGTGGTTGGGAACACTGTGAGGGTTGTGATGTAAGATAGTCGTAAGTAAAAGAATAGGCTTAATAGAGCGGAGAGGGCAAGTAGGGCTGCGGTCATTGATAGGTTGTGGGTTGTTAATTCTTGTAAAATTAACCATTTTGGGATAAAGCCTGTTAGCGGGGGGAGCCCTCCTAGAGATATTAGTAGTAAAAATATAAGTGCTATGGTTGAGGGGGAAATTGTTCAAGAGGTGGTTAAATCTTTAATGTTTTTTGCTGTGATGAAGATAAGGATTATAAAGGCAGTAGTTGTTATTATGAGGTATAAAAATAGGTTGAGGAGTATTAAGTTTGAGCTTAGTGTGAGAATTGTAGCTATTCAACCTAGGTGGGCAATTGATGAGAATGCTATGATTTTTCGTGTCTGTGTTTGGTTTATGCCTCCCCACCCTCCGGTCAAGGTTGACAGTAGCCCTATAATTAGAAGTGTATTTGGGTGGATAGCGGGGGCGGCTATATAAAGTAGGGCGAGGGGGGCGAGTTTTTGTCAAGTTGTAATGATTAGTGCTGTTTTTAGTGTTGTGCCTTGTAGGACTTCTGGTAGTCAGAAATGCAGGGGGGCTAGGCCTAGTTTTATGGCTAGAGCTATTGTTATTATGATGCAGGCAGGTTGGTTTGTGAGTTGTGAAATGTCTCAGGTGCTGGTGGATCAGGCATTGATTGTGCTGGCGAATAGGAGTGTGGCTGAGGCAGCAGCTTGGGTAAGGAAATATTTTGTAGCGGCTTCAGTTGCACGGGGATGGTGTTGTTTGGCGATAAGGGGAATAATGGCTAGGGTATTTAGTTCTAATCCGATTCAGGCAAGGAGTCAGTGTGTGCTTGATAGGGTAATGATGGAGCCGGTTGCTACGCTTGAGAGAATCAGTGAAGATATGATTGGGTTCATTAGTATAGGAAGGATTTTAACCAACATTTTCGGGGTATGGGCCCGAAAGCTTAATTAGCTGACTTTACTAGAAAATAGTATAATGAAGTACATAAGATTTTGAGTCTTTTGGTGCAGGTTCGTGTCCTGTTTTTCTAGTGCTTCGAGAAGAAGGAAATAAGGGGATTTTAACCCCTGTGTTTTACTCTATCAAAGTAATCCTTGGGGATTCGGGCATATTTCCTGGTTTATTGTGGGGGGAGTCCTGATAATATTGTTGGGAAAGAGGCATGCCACATTAATAGAGCGAGGGTTAGGGGTAAGAAATTTTTTCATAAGAGGTGTATAAGTTGGTCGTAACGAAAACGAGGGTATGAGGCGCGAGTTCATAAGAATATGATTGTCAGGATAGTTGTTTTTAATATTAGGTTTATTGTGAACACGTCTGGGGGTAGGGAGGTTCCTGGGTTTAGGAAAAGGATGCAGGTTAGGGTATTTATTAGTATGATGTTTGCATATTCAGCTAGGAAAAATAGGGCGAATGGGCCAGCGGCATACTCTACATTAAAGCCAGAGACAAGCTCTGATTCTCCTTCTGTTAAATCAAAGGGGGCCCGGTTTGTTTCTGCTAGTGTTGAGATAAACCATATTATGGCAAGAGGTCATGATGAAATTAGTAGTCATTGGTGTTCTTGTGTAATTGAGAGTATTTGTAGAGTGAAGCCCCCTGTAAGGATAATAATGGTTAGTAAAATAATTCCCAGGGTGACCTCGTATGAGATTGTTTGTGCTACCGCACGTAGGGCGCCAATTAATGGGTATTTTGAGTTGGATGCCCACCCTGATCATAGAATAGAATATACTGCTATGCTTGAGAGGGCTAGTATGAAGAGAAGGCCTAGGTTTATGTCTGCTAAGGTGGCCGGTATTGGGAGGGGGGTTCAAATTATAAGGGCTAGAAATAGGGCTAAGGTCGGGGTTATGATGAAGAGGGCAGGAGAGGAAGAGGAGGGGCGTAAGGGTTCTTTAATAAACAGTTTAATGCCGTCTGCAAATGGTTGTAATAGCCCATAAGGGCCAATGATGTTAGGGCCTTTTCGTAGTTGTATATAACCGAGCACTTTTCGTTCCAGTAGTGTAAGGAAGGCAACAGCTAGTAAGATGGGAATAATATATAATAGGGGATTAATGATATATAAGAGTAATGCATTCATGTATTAGGGAGATGATTTGAACATCTAGTAGAAAGATCTTAGGTCTTTTGCATTCACCTGGCTCTGCCACCCTAATAATTACCCCTTGTCTGGGGGTGTTCTAGGTGCTTTGTTTAGCTTGAGTTTTGTTCAGCTAGTTTTAAGGACGTGTTTATAATATTGGTCCTCTCTTCTTTGTCCTTTCGTACTGAAGAAGTAAGCGTCATAGATAGAAACCGACCTGGATTGCTCCGGTCTGAACTCAGATCACGTAGGACTGTTAATCGTTGAACAAACGAACCTTTAATAGCGGCTACACCATTTGGGTGTCCTGATCCAACATCGAGGTCGTAAACCTTCTTGTCGATAGGGACTCTTGAAGAAGATAGCGCTGTTATCCCTGGGGTAACTTGGTTCGTTGGTCAGTATGACTGGGTCGGCTTTGTACTTTGGCTTGTTAGCCTTGGTGAGAAGTGGTGGTTCTGTGCTCGGAAGTTTTGTTTTGTTCCGAAGTCGCCCCAACTTAAAACTATGGGCTAGGGGCATTAGTGGTGCTTATTAGCGGTCGTTTTAAGCTCCACAGGGTCTTCTCGTCTTATGTGTTTATCCCAGCTTTTGTACTGGGAGATCAGTTTCACTGATTAGCTATAAGAGACAGGTTTGTCCTCATTTAGCCGTTCATACTAGTCTTTATTTAGAAGACAAGTGATTACGCTACCTTTGCACGGTTAGGATACCGCGGCCGTTTAAAAGTTTCACTGGGCAGGCAGGACCTTTAATACTTGTTTAGCTAAAGGCTATGTTTTTGGTAAACAGTTGGGACAAGGTTTTGCTGAATTCCTTTTACAGCTTTTAATCTATCTTTTTAGCACACCGGTGTCGGGTTGACAGTTTTTGTAACAGTTTTGGCTGTTTAATTGTTGTTCCTGTTTTGGTCTGTTAATGTCCAGTAGGTTTTCTATTTCTGGGTCAAGGGGGTGCTTAAGAGAAGGGCTTCTTGTTACTAGTTCTAGCATTAGTTTGTCTATAATAATAGTGTGGCTCGGTAGGTTTTTAGGAGGTGGCAGACACAGGGGGGATTTATTGTCTTTGTGCTGTGACGCTGTGTTTACTGGTGGCTGCTTTAGGGCCTACTGGGCGTAGGTTATGTTGCTTTCTCTCTAAGTCAGGTTGTATCCTATTTCAATGGGGCTGTACCCCCATTGAATACCTTTTAGGTTAAAATGCGTGCTATTGTTTGCTGGAAGTAACCTAAAGTTGAACTAAAATTCATTTATTGAGCAACCAGCTATCACCAAGTTCGTTTGGCTTTTCACCGCTACTACTAGATCTTCCCACTCTTTTGCCACAGAGATGGGTGCACTCTTACAGTTGTCTTGTAGTAGCTCACTTGGTTTCGGGGGTACAGGCTGAAGTTCTCTTTGTCTGTTTTATTCTGGCTGGACCATGATGCAAGAGGTACAAGGGTTTATCTTTGCTTTGTTTTGCTTGTGTGTTTCATTATTCTTTCAGGGTTCCCTTGCGGTACTTTTTCTGTTGCGCCGTTTTGGTTAGGTTCTATCACATATACTAGTTTTGTCGAATGATTTATTTTGTTAATGAGAGGATTTGTTTATGTGATTGGGCTAGTTGTTTGGCTCAAAAAGGTTAGGATCTCACTAACATTTTTCAATTGTAAGTTGAATGCTTTGTTTTAAGCTACTGGTTGTTGTTCCAAGCACGCCTTCCGGTGCGCTTACCTTGTTACGACTTGCCTCATCTATATTGTTAGTATTTTTATATGTTAAGTTTATTTTTGGACGATGAGAGTGACGGGCGGTGTGTGCGCGCTCCAGAGCAAATTTAAGATAAAGACTCTTATTTAGCTTACTTCTAAATCCTCCTTTGGGTGTGTGTTTCATTACACCTTTCGTATTTTTCTGTGGCAGAAAATGTAGCCCATCTCTTCCATTCTATCTGCTACACCTTGACCTGACGTGTTAGTTGTAAACTTTTTTGCCTACTTTGTTTCTTTCACAGGGTAAGCTGACGACGGCGGTATATAGGCTGAGTTGCAAAGAATGGTGGGGTAAAGCGTGGGGTATCGATTATAGGACAGGCTCCTCTAGGATGATGTGGAGCACCGCCAAGTCCTTTGAGTTTCGAGCTTTTCGCTTGTAGTTCTCTGGCGAATGGTTTTGTGTGTTTAACCATCTATGTTTAGGGCTAGGCATAGTAGGGTATCTAATCCTAGTTTGTTTCCTAGCTTTAGTGAGGTTGAATAGTCTTTTATTTGAAGGCATTTTATTGGTGGAGTTCTTGTGCCAATATATTTTACAGTCTTGGCTTGGTTTTCCTTCAATTTTTTTGACATTATTCTGGTCACGCTTTACGCCGAGGGTCATTGTTTTTGGCCTTTCGTATAACCGCGGTGGCTGGCACGAAATTTACCGGCCAAACTTAATCATAGCTAAGTCAAGCTTTCGCTTATTTCTTAATGTTATTCACTGCTGAGTACCCGTGTGGGTGTGGCGTAGCAAGGTGTTGTGGGCTTCGGTTTGTTAGAGATCCTGATACCTGCTCCACTTGGCTATTCGGGGTTGTGTGGGCATTCTCACTGGGGTGTGGAGGCTTGCATGTGTAATTTTGATTAAAAACAATGGCAAGTTTAGGACCAAAACTTTGTGTTTTTGGGGAAATTTGACTCACCCATCTCAGCATCTTCAGTGCTTCGCTTTAAAAATTTTAAGCTACAATAACATAAAATTTTTGTATAAAAGATAAAAAAAATGTATATATAATCATGTTGTAAATATGCATTACGGCACTGATATTAGTATCCACGACTGCATTTACAATCTGTAGAATGCATGAACTGGTCGTGGACAACCGGTAGTTTTAGTTTGGTCAGATC
>NW_027101582.1:0-17294 GCF_035046505.1 Tiliqua scincoides
CTGCCATATGACAACATATTTTACCTTTTCCTCTGCCTTCGTACTCGGAATTTTAGGGTTGGCCCTACACCGAACACACTTAGTTTCCGCACTACTCTGTATCGAAGCCATAATATTAGCCCTCTTTATAGCACTTACAGCATTCTCATCTACACTACAACTCCCCTCCACAAACATTTCTCCCATTCTCCTCCTTGCTTTTTCTGCCTGTGAAGCAGGAACTGGCCTCGCCTTATTAGTGGCAACCTCTCGAACACATGGCTCGGACCATCTTAAAAACCTAAACCTCTTACAATGCTAAAAATTCTTTTACCTACCCTTATATTAATTCCAACAGCCCTTCTATCAAAACAAAACATCCTTTTCACAATATACACCTCCTACTCAATACTACTTGCACTAATAAGTCTAGTCTGATTTAAGTATCCTCTAAACCCTAGCATAATATTCTCCTCTTCCTACCTAAACATTGACTCAATTTCCGCCCCATTAATAATCCTTTCCTGCTGACTTCTCCCACTAATAGCCCTAGCTAGCCAAAACCACCTCCAACACGAACCTCTTGCTCGAAAACGAAACTTTTTAGTAGTCATTACAACCCTACAAGTTGCCCTATTATTAACATTCTCCGCAACCGAATTCACCCTATTTTACATTATATTCGAAACAACATTAATTCCCACCCTCATTGTTATTACACGATGGGGAAACCAAGCCGAGCGACTTTCCGCAGGGACATACTTTCTATTTTACACACTTGCTGGATCTCTCCCCCTATTAGTTGCTATTCTATTTTTAAACACTAAATACTCCAACATTTCAATAGTAATAATAAACCTAATTCAACCAGAAACCCCCCACTCATGAACAAATAACATACTATGACTTGCCTGCTTAATCGCCTTCCTAGTGAAAATGCCTTTATATGGCCTCCACCTCTGACTCCCAAAAGCCCATGTGGAAGCCCCTATCGCTGGCTCAATGGTTCTGGCTGCAATTTTACTGAAACTCGGAGGCTACGGTATCATTCGAATCACCCCCCTACTAAACCCACTCTCAACAAAACTATACTACCCCTTTATTATTCTAGCCATTTGAGGCATCATCATAACCAGCTCAATCTGCCTACGACAAACTGACTTAAAATCTTTAATCGCTTACTCATCAGTAAGCCACATAGGCCTCGTAATTGCAGCCGCTTTGATTCAAACCCCATGAAGCCTAACAGGAGCAATTTTACTGATAATTGCCCACGGCCTTACCTCATCAATACTATTTTGTCTAGCAAACACAAACTATGAACGCACCCATAGCCGAACACTCCTTCTAGCCCGCGGCCTGCAACTTATTCTTCCTCTAACAATATCCTGGTGGCTTATAGCTAACTTAATAAATATGGCCCTCCCCCCCACAATTAATCTCACAGGCGAACTTCTAATCATAACATCATTATTCAACTGGTCCCCCCTAACAATCCTCATAACAGGAGTAGGCACTCTCTTAACAGCCACCTACTCACTTCATATATTTTTAACAACCCAACGAGGAAAGCTCCCACAACACGCTATCCAAACAAACCCGACATACACCCGAGAACACCTGCTACTGGTCCTACACATCCTCCCGATACTTATACTTATAATAAAACCCGAACTAATCATAGGCCCCCTTCCTTGTTGTCATAGTTTAACAAAAACATTAGAATGTGGATCTAAAAATAGAAGTTCAAACCTTCTTAATGACCGAGGGGTATTGTATACAAAGAACTGCTAACTCTGCGTCCTGGGATTAACCCCCCAGACTCCTCACTTTTAAAGGATCAGAGTTTAATCCATTGGTCTTAGGAGCCAAAATTCTTGGTGCAATTCCAAGTAAAAGTACATGCACAACATCCCCCACACCACCATAGCCGCTACCTTTCTATTCCTAATAATTCCCATCACAATAACCCTATACCCTCTACAAAACCAATGACACCTCTCCCATGTAAAGGTAGCTGTGCAAACAGCATTTTTTACCAGCATAATCCCCCTGTTTATCTTCATTAACTATGGACTAGAATTCACAACTACAAACATCCACTGAATCAACATCTCTAATTTTAGCATCAACATTAGCTTCATGCTAGACACCTACGCAATTACATTTTTACCCATCGCACTCTTTGTCACATGATCCATCTTGGAGTTTGCCGCATGATATATGACCTCAGACCCCTTTATCAACCGATTTTTTAAGTATCTTCTCCTATTCTTACTAGCTATATTAATTCTTGTTACCGCAAATAATATCTTCCAGCTTTTTATTGGGTGGGAGGGGGTTGGAATTATATCCTTTCTATTAATCGGGTGATGATTCTCACGTTCCGACGCAAACTCATCCGCCCTACAGGCAGTCATTTATAACCGAGTTGGGGATATTGGCCTTATCCTAACAATAGCCTGACTTGCTATAAACACAACCACCTGAGAATTTCATCAACTATTTACTAACCCAAACTCAGTCACCCTTGTCCCCCTCTTGGGTTTAATCTTAGCTGCCGCAGGAAAGTCTGCCCAATTTGGCCTTCACCCATGATTACCAGCAGCCATAGAAGGTCCTACTCCCGTCTCTGCCTTACTCCACTCCAGCACAATGGTTGTGGCAGGTGTATTCCTACTAATTCGCCTCCACCCCCTATTAGAAACAAACACAACAGCCCTATCCACCTGCCTTTGTCTAGGTGCAATAACAACCTTATTCACAGCAATTTGTGCCCTCACACAAAACGATATTAAAAAAATCATCGCCTTCTCAACCTCAAGCCAGCTTGGGTTGATAATGGTCACCGTAGGATTAAACCAACCACAACTAGCCTTCTTTCATATTTCAACCCACGCATTCTTTAAAGCCATGTTATTCCTCTGTTCTGGGTCGATCATTCATAATTTATCAGACGAACAGGACATCCGAAAGATAGGAGGCATTAACAAAGCAATACCCGTTACCACCTCCTGCCTAACCATCGGCAGCCTTGCCCTAATAGGAACCCCCTTTCTATCCGGCTTTTTCTCAAAAGACACCATCATCGAAACAATAAATACCTCCTACCTTAACGCCTGAGCCCTAATACTAACTCTCACAGCAACGGCCCTAACGGCCGCCTACAGCCTACGACTAATCTTCTACGTACAAATAAACACCTCCCGAGGGAACACTCTTGTCATCATTTCCGAAAACAATAAAACCCTAACCAACCCCCTTGTTCGCCTCGCAACAGGAAGCATTTTAACTGGCTTACTCCTTATCTCCTCTGTTCTTCCAATCAAAACAACAGCATTAACCATATCAACAAACATAAAACTGTCCGCATTACTCGTAACAATCTTAGGCCTTTTATATGCTTTAGAACTAGCCACCCAAACAACAACACTCTTGACTCCAAAACATAATAAGTTAAACAACTTCTCAAACCAACTAGGATTCTTCAACATAATCATTCACCGAACCCACCCAAACATTTCACTCATACAAGGACAAAACCTTGCCTCACACCTAAACGACCAACTATGGTATGAAAAAATTGGTCCAAAAATACTAACAATAACCAACACCCCCATGGTCAACAGCATTTCTACTGCCAACAAAGGTCTTATTAAAGCCTACTTAATCATATTTGTCCTATTTATGACCTCGGTGCTCATTTTTATTTTAATCTAATTACCCGCAAAGCCCCCCGCGCCAACCCACGTGACAGCTCTAACGCAACAAATAAAGCCAGCAATAAGCCTCACCCGGAAATTAATAAACAGCCACCCCCCCATGAATATAACAAAGACACCCCACTAAAGTCCGCACGAACAAAATGTAACCCTACACAATCAACCCCAACAACTCCAAACCCCTCCACCACCCACCCCCCACCAAATACCACAAACAACACCGTCACCAAAACAAAATACCCCCCAACATACAACCCAACAGACCAGCTCCCCCATGTCTCAGGGTAGGGCTCAGCCGCCAACGCTACAGAATAAGCAAATACCACCAACATTCCCCCTAAATAAATCAAAAATAAGACCAAAGAAACAAAAGAACTACCCAATCAAACCAACACACCACACCCAACGGCAGCAGCAACCACCAACCCAACCGCACCATAAAGCGGGGATGGGTTTGAGGCAACAGCCACCAACCCCCCCAATAAACAAAAAGATAATAAAAAAATAAAATAAACCATAATTTTTGCCTGGACTTTAACCAAGACCTGCGGCACGAAAAACCACTGTTGTATTCAACTACAAAAACTAATGACCCACAACCTACGAAAAACTCACCCAATCCTAAAGATTGTAAACAACACATTCATTGACCTCCCCACCCCATCAAATATCTCAGCATGATGAAATTTTGGCTCACTACTTGGATTTTGTCTAATCGCACAAGTCCTAACTGGCCTATTCCTTGCTATACACTACACAGCAGACATCTCTTCAGCATTTTCATCAATCGCACACATTTGTCGAGACGTACAATACGGGTGGCTAATCCGAAACCTGCACGCCAATGGGGCCTCCATATTCTTTATTTGCATTTACCTCCATATCGGACGGGGCTTATACTACGGCTCTTACATATACAAAGAAACCTGAAACATTGGGGTCGTTCTTCTTCTCCTTGTAATGGCAACAGCCTTTGTGGGCTACGTACTTCCATGGGGCCAGATATCTTTTTGAGGGGCCACCGTCATTACTAACCTTCTTTCAGCAATTCCCTATATCGGAACAACCTTGGTAGAATGAATCTGGGGAGGGTTCTCAGTAGACAACGCAACACTCACCCGATTCTTTTCATTCCATTTTATTCTGCCATTTATTATCATGGGAACCTCTATACTTCACCTCCTTTTCCTCCACGAAACAGGATCAAATAACCCCACAGGCCTAAACTCCAACACAGACAAAATCCCATTTCACCCTTATTACACCTATAAAGACCTTTTAGGCCTAACATTATTAATCTTCGTTCTCCTCCTACTAGCCCTCTTCTCCCCAAACTTACTAGGAGACCCAGAAAACTTTACCCCTGCAAACCCCTTAGTCACGCCACCACACATTAAACCCGAGTGATACTTCCTCTTTGCCTACGCTATCCTACGCTCAATCCCAAATAAATTAGGAGGCGTTCTTGCCTTATTATTTTCAATCCTAATCCTAATCTTCGTACCCATACTCCATACATCAAAGCAACGAGGAAACACCTTCCGGCCCCTATCCCAAGGGGTCTTTTGACTCCTTATATCAAATATCATTATCCTCACGTGAATCGGAGGACAGCCCGTAGAGGACCCCTTCATCATCATCGGACAAATTGCCTCAATACTCTACTTTGCTATTTTCCTCCTCCTCATACCAATTACAGCCAAACTAGAAGATAAAATACTCAAATGATAGCCCCACTCTAAGCCTTAGTAGCTTAATAGACAAAGCATTGGTCTTGTAAGCCAAAGATGGGAACTAAGACCCCCTAAGGCATCAGAGAGAGGGGACTCAAACCCCCACCGCTAGTCCCCAAAACTAGCATTCTAACTTTAAACTACCCCCTGGCGGCTTTTTTGCCCTCTACCTCAATTCACCCGTATCTGGCCGCCCCTGGCGGCTTTTTTGTCCTCTACCTCAATTCACCCGTATCTGGCCGCCCCTGGCGGCTTTTTTGTCCTCTACCTCAATTCACCCGTATCTGGCCGCCCCTGGCGGCTTTTTTGTCCTCTACCTCAATTCACCCGTATCTGGCCGCCCCTGGCGGCTTTTTTGTCCTCTACCTCAATTCACCCGTATCTGGCCGCCCCTGGCGGCTTTTTTGTCCTCTACCTCAATTCACCCGTATCTGGCCGCCCCTGGCGGCTTTTTATTGCTTTGCTGGTGATCTTACACATACTATGTATAATCGGACATTCACCTCTTGTCCTCATGCATATCATATCCGGTTAATCAGTCAATGATCAATCACAAACTAAGAATAATCGAACAATTAATTTTCAACCTCATGCATATCACAAAAGACTTCAAATTAAGGTTCTAAGACATACTATGTATAATCGGACATTTACCTCTTGTCCACACGCATATCACAACAGACAGATTATTAATGATTTCATACTTACAACACATCTCGAATATTTTCCTCTTTCACACATGCAGATCATAGAAGATTAGATTAGAATGATCTAGCACATATTATGTATAATTGGACATTTGCCCTCTTCGCCTCACGCATATCATGAGGACACTACCCTCTCCCAACCATGCCCATTAGATGCCATCACCCTTCTCCCCTGCTGCTCTCTTGCTCGACAGTTATCTATTATATTCTGCCATCTCCGAGAAACCAGCAATCCCTTAATGACGTGTACTCCCGTTACTAGCCCCGTGGGACACACGGAGTACGTTGGCTATTTCTCACTTTTTCCAAGGCCTCTGGTTCCTACCTCAGGGGCGGTCAAAGGATTCCCAACACTTTCTCACTTTTAACGATGCTTCTGGTTGGTGCATAATGTACACTTTGCCGAGAAATCATAGCATCCCGACCCCCAATGCATCTGGCCTTTTTTATTTTTTTTGGGGGAGTGGATCTCAGAGCCGCTTGCTAAAGTGGTCGCCTACAATTTGCCGTCCGATCTGGACCTACGGTGCACGTGATAAACGTTCCCACGTATAGAGCACGCGATTTCGTTTAATGCTTGAATGACATAAAATTAGTAACAAACGTGTTAAAACGTACGAAAAAGCACCTGTGAACACATGCGACGCAGGTGAAAATACAAGTGCAAATGTGTGCGCAGACGTGGACGTGGGCACGCGGGCGCGCCTGCAGCGCACGTATGTTTGCAAGCGCAAACGTGCGCAGACGTGGACGTGAGCACGCGGGCGCGCCTGCAGCGCACGTGCGTTTGCGAGTGCAGGCATGTGCGCGGGCGCGTTCACAGACGCAGACATGTACACAGGTGCAGGCGCACCCACAACGCAGGTGTCGGTGTAGGTGTAGGTGCGGACGTTCAGCTTGATACACGTAAATAAATACAACTTAATTTTTATGGCAAACCCCCCTACCCCCCTTACCGGTAATTTCTCACTTAGTCAGATTTACTCCTGCCAAACCCCTAAAACAGGATCTGACCAAACTAAAACTACCGGTTGTCCACGACCAGTTCATGCATTCTACAGATTGTAAATGCAGTCGTGGATACTAATATCAGTGCCGTAATGCATATTTACAACATGATTATATATACATTTTTTTTATCTTTTATACAAAAATTTTATGTTATTGTAGCTTAAAATTTTTAAAGCGAAGCACTGAAGATGCTGAGATGGGTGAGTCAAATTTCCCCAAAAACACAAAGTTTTGGTCCTAAACTTGCCATTGTTTTTAATCAAAATTACACATGCAAGCCTCCACACCCCAGTGAGAATGCCCACACAACCCCGAATAGCCAAGTGGAGCAGGTATCAGGATCTCTAACAAACCGAAGCCCACAACACCTTGCTACGCCACACCCACACGGGTACTCAGCAGTGAATAACATTAAGAAATAAGCGAAAGCTTGACTTAGCTATGATTAAGTTTGGCCGGTAAATTTCGTGCCAGCCACCGCGGTTATACGAAAGGCCAAAAACAATGACCCTCGGCGTAAAGCGTGACCAGAATAATGTCAAAAAAATTGAAGGAAAACCAAGCCAAGACTGTAAAATATATTGGCACAAGAACTCCACCAATAAAATGCCTTCAAATAAAAGACTATTCAACCTCACTAAAGCTAGGAAACAAACTAGGATTAGATACCCTACTATGCCTAGCCCTAAACATAGATGGTTAAACACACAAAACCATTCGCCAGAGAACTACAAGCGAAAAGCTCGAAACTCAAAGGACTTGGCGGTGCTCCACATCATCCTAGAGGAGCCTGTCCTATAATCGATACCCCACGCTTTACCCCACCATTCTTTGCAACTCAGCCTATATACCGCCGTCGTCAGCTTACCCTGTGAAAGAAACAAAGTAGGCAAAAAAGTTTACAACTAACACGTCAGGTCAAGGTGTAGCAGATAGAATGGAAGAGATGGGCTACATTTTCTGCCACAGAAAAATACGAAAGGTGTAATGAAACACACACCCAAAGGAGGATTTAGAAGTAAGCTAAATAAGAGTCTTTATCTTAAATTTGCTCTGGAGCGCGCACACACCGCCCGTCACTCTCATCGTCCAAAAATAAACTTAACATATAAAAATACTAACAATATAGATGAGGCAAGTCGTAACAAGGTAAGCGCACCGGAAGGCGTGCTTGGAACAACAACCAGTAGCTTAAAACAAAGCATTCAACTTACAATTGAAAAATGTTAGTGAGATCCTAACCTTTTTGAGCCAAACAACTAGCCCAATCACATAAACAAATCCTCTCATTAACAAAATAAATCATTCGACAAAACTAGTATATGTGATAGAACCTAACCAAAACGGCGCAACAGAAAAAGTACCGCAAGGGAACCCTGAAAGAATAATGAAACACACAAGCAAAACAAAGCAAAGATAAACCCTTGTACCTCTTGCATCATGGTCCAGCCAGAATAAAACAGACAAAGAGAACTTCAGCCTGTACCCCCGAAACCAAGTGAGCTACTACAAGACAACTGTAAGAGTGCACCCATCTCTGTGGCAAAAGAGTGGGAAGATCTAGTAGTAGCGGTGAAAAGCCAAACGAACTTGGTGATAGCTGGTTGCTCAATAAATGAATTTTAGTTCAACTTTAGGTTACTTCCAGCAAACAATAGCACGCATTTTAACCTAAAAGGTATTCAATGGGGGTACAGCCCCATTGAAATAGGATACAACCTGACTTAGAGAGAAAGCAACATAACCTACGCCCAGTAGGCCCTAAAGCAGCCACCAGTAAACACAGCGTCACAGCACAAAGACAATAAATCCCCCCTGTGTCTGCCACCTCCTAAAAACCTACCGAGCCACACTATTATTATAGACAAACTAATGCTAGAACTAGTAACAAGAAGCCCTTCTCTTAAGCACCCCCTTGACCCAGAAATAGAAAACCTACTGGACATTAACAGACCAAAACAGGAACAACAATTAAACAGCCAAAACTGTTACAAAAACTGTCAACCCGACACCGGTGTGCTAAAAAGATAGATTAAAAGCTGTAAAAGGAATTCAGCAAAACCTTGTCCCAACTGTTTACCAAAAACATAGCCTTTAGCTAAACAAGTATTAAAGGTCCTGCCTGCCCAGTGAAACTTTTAAACGGCCGCGGTATCCTAACCGTGCAAAGGTAGCGTAATCACTTGTCTTCTAAATAAAGACTAGTATGAACGGCTAAATGAGGACAAACCTGTCTCTTATAGCTAATCAGTGAAACTGATCTCCCAGTACAAAAGCTGGGATAAACACATAAGACGAGAAGACCCTGTGGAGCTTAAAACGACCGCTAATAAGCACCACTAATGCCCCTAGCCCATAGTTTTAAGTTGGGGCGACTTCGGAACAAAACAAAACTTCCGAGCACAGAACCACCACTTCTCACCAAGGCTAACAAGCCAAAGTACAAAGCCGACCCAGTCATACTGACCAACGAACCAAGTTACCCCAGGGATAACAGCGCTATCTTCTTCAAGAGTCCCTATCGACAAGAAGGTTTACGACCTCGATGTTGGATCAGGACACCCAAATGGTGTAGCCGCTATTAAAGGTTCGTTTGTTCAACGATTAACAGTCCTACGTGATCTGAGTTCAGACCGGAGCAATCCAGGTCGGTTTCTATCTATGACGCTTACTTCTTCAGTACGAAAGGACAAAGAAGAGAGGACCAATATTATAAACACGTCCTTAAAACTAGCTGAACAAAACTCAAGCTAAACAAAGCACCTAGAACACCCCCAGACAAGGGGTAATTATTAGGGTGGCAGAGCCAGGTGAATGCAAAAGACCTAAGATCTTTCTACTAGATGTTCAAATCATCTCCCTAATACATGAATGCATTACTCTTATATATCATTAATCCCCTATTATATATTATTCCCATCTTACTAGCTGTTGCCTTCCTTACACTACTGGAACGAAAAGTGCTCGGTTATATACAACTACGAAAAGGCCCTAACATCATTGGCCCTTATGGGCTATTACAACCATTTGCAGACGGCATTAAACTGTTTATTAAAGAACCCTTACGCCCCTCCTCTTCCTCTCCTGCCCTCTTCATCATAACCCCGACCTTAGCCCTATTTCTAGCCCTTATAATTTGAACCCCCCTCCCAATACCGGCCACCTTAGCAGACATAAACCTAGGCCTTCTCTTCATACTAGCCCTCTCAAGCATAGCAGTATATTCTATTCTATGATCAGGGTGGGCATCCAACTCAAAATACCCATTAATTGGCGCCCTACGTGCGGTAGCACAAACAATCTCATACGAGGTCACCCTGGGAATTATTTTACTAACCATTATTATCCTTACAGGGGGCTTCACTCTACAAATACTCTCAATTACACAAGAACACCAATGACTACTAATTTCATCATGACCTCTTGCCATAATATGGTTTATCTCAACACTAGCAGAAACAAACCGGGCCCCCTTTGATTTAACAGAAGGAGAATCAGAGCTTGTCTCTGGCTTTAATGTAGAGTATGCCGCTGGCCCATTCGCCCTATTTTTCCTAGCTGAATATGCAAACATCATACTAATAAATACCCTAACCTGCATCCTTTTCCTAAACCCAGGAACCTCCCTACCCCCAGACGTGTTCACAATAAACCTAATATTAAAAACAACTATCCTGACAATCATATTCTTATGAACTCGCGCCTCATACCCTCGTTTTCGTTACGACCAACTTATACACCTCTTATGAAAAAATTTCTTACCCCTAACCCTCGCTCTATTAATGTGGCATGCCTCTTTCCCAACAATATTATCAGGACTCCCCCCACAATAAACCAGGAAATATGCCCGAATCCCCAAGGATTACTTTGATAGAGTAAAACACAGGGGTTAAAATCCCCTTATTTCCTTCTTCTCGAAGCACTAGAAAAACAGGACACGAACCTGCACCAAAAGACTCAAAATCTTATGTACTTCATTATACTATTTTCTAGTAAAGTCAGCTAATTAAGCTTTCGGGCCCATACCCCGAAAATGTTGGTTAAAATCCTTCCTATACTAATGAACCCAATCATATCTTCACTGATTCTCTCAAGCGTAGCAACCGGCTCCATCATTACCCTATCAAGCACACACTGACTCCTTGCCTGAATCGGATTAGAACTAAATACCCTAGCCATTATTCCCCTTATCGCCAAACAACACCATCCCCGTGCAACTGAAGCCGCTACAAAATATTTCCTTACCCAAGCTGCTGCCTCAGCCACACTCCTATTCGCCAGCACAATCAATGCCTGATCCACCAGCACCTGAGACATTTCACAACTCACAAACCAACCTGCCTGCATCATAATAACAATAGCTCTAGCCATAAAACTAGGCCTAGCCCCCCTGCATTTCTGACTACCAGAAGTCCTACAAGGCACAACACTAAAAACAGCACTAATCATTACAACTTGACAAAAACTCGCCCCCCTCGCCCTACTTTATATAGCCGCCCCCGCTATCCACCCAAATACACTTCTAATTATAGGGCTACTGTCAACCTTGACCGGAGGGTGGGGAGGCATAAACCAAACACAGACACGAAAAATCATAGCATTCTCATCAATTGCCCACCTAGGTTGAATAGCTACAATTCTCACACTAAGCTCAAACTTAATACTCCTCAACCTATTTTTATACCTCATAATAACAACTACTGCCTTTATAATCCTTATCTTCATCACAGCAAAAAACATTAAAGATTTAACCACCTCTTGAACAATTTCCCCCTCAACCATAGCACTTATATTTTTACTACTAATATCTCTAGGAGGGCTCCCCCCGCTAACAGGCTTTATCCCAAAATGGTTAATTTTACAAGAATTAACAACCCACAACCTATCAATGACCGCAGCCCTACTTGCCCTCTCCGCTCTATTAAGCCTATTCTTTTACTTACGACTATCTTACATCACAACCCTCACAGTGTTCCCAACCACCACACAAACAACACACAAATGACGATTCCAACCTAAACTAAGTACAACCACAATCTCAACCCTCTTACTACCATCCTTACTCCTCTTACCCCTAACCCCAATGATACTTTAAGAGGCTTAGGTTAACAAAACCAAGGGCCTTCAAAGCCCTAAATAAGAGTTCAACCCTCCTAGCCCCTGAAGGCATGTAAAACTTTAACTTACATCTCCTGATTGCAACTCAGGCACTTTAATTAAGCTAAAACCTCCCAGACAGACGGGCCTCGATCCCGTAAATTTCTAGTTAACAGCTAAACGCCCCATCCAGCGGGCTTCAATCTGAGCTTCTTCTAAAAAAAGAAGCTCCGGCACACCTTTGGTGTGCTTCTCTAGATTTGCACTCTAGCGTGAATCACCACGAAGCTATTGTGATAAGAGTGGGACTGGCACCCACCTATACAGGGCTACAACCTGCCACCTACTATCGGCCATCTTACCTGTGACCATTAATCGTTGATTCTTCTCAACCAACCACAAAGATATCGGCACCTTATACTTAATCTTCGGAGCTTGAGCAGGAATAGTTGGTACAGCACTTAGCCTGTTAATTCGGGCTGAACTAAGTCAACCTGGCGCCCTGCTAGGCGATGATCAGATCTATAACGTCATTGTAACAGCCCATGCTTTTGTCATAATTTTCTTTATAGTAATGCCTGTAATAATCGGCGGGTTCGGAAATTGACTAGTCCCCCTAATAATTGGGGCGCCAGATATGGCCTTCCCACGAATAAACAACATGAGTTTTTGACTTCTCCCTCCTTCTCTATTACTGCTACTTGCATCCTCGGGGGTGGAAGCCGGGGCCGGCACCGGGTGAACCGTCTACCCTCCCTTAGCCGGGAACTTAGCCCATGCCGGGGCCTCTGTAGATCTAACCATCTTCTCCCTCCACCTCGCGGGAGTCTCCTCAATTCTTGGGGCCATTAACTTTATTACTACCTGCATCAACATAAAACCACCCTCCATAACCCAATACCAAACCCCTCTATTCGTATGATCAGTAATAATCACGGCAGTTCTACTTTTACTATCACTACCCGTCCTTGCCGCCGGTATCACAATACTACTAACAGACCGAAATTTAAACACATCTTTCTTCGATCCTGCAGGTGGGGGGGACCCAATTTTATACCAACATCTGTTTTGGTTCTTTGGTCACCCAGAAGTCTACATTTTGATTCTTCCTGGCTTTGGAATAATCTCACACATTGTAACCTATTATGCTGGAAAAAAAGAACCTTTCGGCTACATGGGTATAGTATGAGCCATAATATCTATCGGCTTCTTAGGCTTTATCGTATGAGCCCACCACATATTTACCGTTGGAATGGATGTCGATACCCGAGCATATTTCACTTCCGCCACAATAATCATCGCAATTCCAACAGGTGTAAAGGTATTTAGCTGGCTCGCAACTTTACATGGGGGCATAATCAAATGAGATGCTGCCATACTCTGGGCCCTGGGCTTCATTTTCCTATTTACTGTGGGAGGCCTAACAGGCATTGTACTTGCCAACTCATCCTTAGACATTGTTCTTCATGACACATATTACGTCGTAGCTCATTTCCACTATGTATTATCCATAGGTGCCGTATTTGCAATCATAGGAGGCTTTGTACATTGATTTCCCCTATTTTCAGGCTATACACTTCATCAAACTTGAACAAAAGTCCAATTTGGTGTCATATTTGCCGGGGTTAATCTGACCTTCTTCCCTCAACACTTCCTTGGGCTATCAGGAATGCCCCGCCGTTACTCCGACTATCCTGACGCATATACCATCTGAAATACTTTATCATCAATTGGCTCACTAATTTCTCTAGTAGCCGTAATCATAATAATGTTTATCATTTGAGAAGCATTCGCAGCTAAACGAGAAGTTTTCGCCCTAGAACTAACAAACACAAACCTAGAATGACTTCACGGCTGCCCACCCCCTTATCACACTTACGAAGAACCAACATATGTACAAACAAACTCAAGAAAGGGAGGAATCGAACCGCCTTCTACTGGTTTCAAGCCAATCACATAGCCAAGATGCTTCTTTCTCATGAGACCCTAGTAAATTTATTATGTAGCCCTGTCAGAGCTAAGTTATAGGTTAGCCCCTATGGGCCTCATGATGGCACACCCCGCTCAACTCGGATTTCAAGACGCAGCATCTCCCATTATAGAAGAGCTCTTACATTTTCATGACCACGCCATTATAATTGTCTTCTTAATTAGTGCTTTAGTATTATACATTATTTCTTTAATAATAACAACAAAGCTAACACACACAAATACCATAGACGCCCAAGAAGTAGAAATAATCTGAACAATTCTTCCTGCAATCATTTTAATCTTAATTGCCCTCCCTTCCCTTCGCATTCTCTACCTCATAGATGAAATCAACAACCCACACCTAACTGTTAAAGCTCTCGGCCACCAATGATATTGGAGCTATGAGTACACAGACTATCAAGATCTCGCATTTGACTCTTACATAATTCCCTCACAAGACCTCCCTCAAGGACACCTCCGTCTATTAGAAGTAGATCACCGAATAGTAGTTCCAATAGAATCCCCAATTCGCATACTAATCTCCGCAGAAGATGTCCTGCACTCATGGGCCGTACCCGCCCTCGGCATTAAAACAGATGCCATTCCCGGACGACTAAATCAAACAACCTTTATCACTTCTCACCCAGGCTTGTTCTATGGACAATGCTCAGAAATCTGCGGATCTAACCACAGCTTCATGCCCATTGTAGTAGAAGCAATTCCACTAAAACACTTTGAAGACTGAACCACAACAATACTCACTGCATCACTAAGAAGCTTTTATCAGCGTTAGCCTTTTAAGCTAAAGAAGGAGACAACACCTGCCCCCTTAGTGATATGCCTCAATTAAACCCTGCCCCCTGATTAATAATCCTCCTACTTTCATGAACAATCTTATTAACAATTCTCCAAACCAAAACTTTAATAATAACCTCTCAAAATCTCCCAATCCAAAACACCCCCACACCTAAAGCCTCACCTTGAAACTGACCATGAATTTAAGCTTCTTCGACCAATTTTTAAGCCCACAACTCCTTGGAATCCCCCTTATCACCCTAGCAATAATCCTGCCACCAACCCTAATTTTTACAAAAACAAGCCGACTTATCTTAAATCGGCTAGAAACGGTACAAACATGAGCAATCTTTATATTTGTAAAACAACTTATATTACCCCTAAACAAACCAGGCCACAAATGAGCCGCACTCTTAACCTCACTTATATTATTCCTTCTCCTATTCAATTTGCTAGGACTTTTCCCTTATACATTCACCCCAACTACCCAGCTATCAATAAATATGGGTTTAGCAGTACCCTTATGACTAGCAACTGTATTAATTGGCTTACGCAATCAACCAACCCTTTCATTAGGCCACCTTCTACCAGAAGGCACCCCAACCCCTCTCGTACCTGTTCTCATTATTATCGAAACAATTAGCCTACTCATTCGCCCTCTTGCACTAGGCGTTCGACTAACAGCCAACTTAACAGCAGGTCACCTGCTAATCCAACTTATTTCTACCGCCGTATTTGTAATACTACCCATAATAACTGCAACCGCAACACTAACCTTTATTGTCCTCTTACTTTTAACTATTCTAGAGGTCGCAGTAGCAATTATTCAAGCCTACGTCTTCACTTTACTATTAAGCCTATACCTACAAGAAAATACTTAATGATCCACCAAGCACATGCCTATCATATAGTAGACCAAAGCCCCTGGCCCCTAACAGGCGCAATCGCTGCCTTACTTATAACATCCGGACTCGCCGTCTGATTTCACTTCAACAATATACTATTAATGAATATCGGCCTAATTATCCTCCTTCTAACAATACTACAATGGTGGCGAGATATCACCCGTGAGGGAACCTTTCAAGGCCACCACACGGTCCCTGTACAAAAAGGCCTCCGATACGGGATAATCCTTTTTATTACATCAGAGGTCTTCTTTTTTATCGGCTTTTTCTGAGCTTTCTACCACTCAAGCCTGGCCCCAACCCCGGAGCTTGGGGGCTGTTGACCCCCTAGCGGAATTCACCCATTAAACCCATTTGAAGTACCCCTTCTAAACACAGCTGTACTCCTAGCCTCTGGTGTTACCGTAACATGAGCCCACCATTCTATTATAGAAAATAATCGAAAAGAAGCAATTCAAGCCCTTACACTAACCATTGCCTTGGGCCTTTACTTCACCGCCCTCCAAGCCATAGAATACTATGAAGCCCCTTTCGCTATTTCAGATAGCGTTTACGGGTCAACATTCTTTGTGGCAACAGGCTTCCATGGCCTCCACGTAATTATTGGATCAACTTTTTTAATTGTTTGCTTACTACGACAGATCATATATCACTTCACAACAAACCACCACTTCGGATTTGAAGCCGCCGCATGATACTGACATTTCGTAGACGTTGTATGACTGTTCCTTTACATCTCAATTTACTGATGAGGCTCTTGCTCTTTTAGTATCAACCAGTACAAGTGATTTCCAATCACTAAGCCTTAATAAAACCTTAAGAAAGAGTAATGAATATAACAACCATATTCTTAATTACAACAACCCTTATAGTTATCTTAATTACTATTAGCTTTTGATTACCACAAATATCACCAGACACAGAAAAACTCTCCCCATATGAATGCGGCTTCGACCCATTAGGAACCGCCCGTCTACCATTCTCGCTTCGATTCTTCCTAGTTGCAATCCTATTTCTTCTATTCGACCTAGAAATTGCGCTACTCCTTCCGATCCCATGAGCCATAAACCTTATACAACCAACAACCACTTTAATCTGAATATCCGCAATCATTATTCTTCTAACACTAGGCTTAATTTACGAATGATTAGCAGGGGGGCTAGAGTGGGCAGAGTAGGCAGTTAGTATAAATAAAACAACTAATTTCGACTTAGTAGCCCCAGGTTTTAACCCTGGACTGCCATATGACAACATATTTTACCTTTTCCTCTGCCTTCGTACTCGGAATTTTAGGGTTGGCCCTACACCGAACACACTTAGTTTCCGCACTACTCTGTATCGAAGCCATAATATTAGCCCTCTTTATAGCACTTA
>NW_027101583.1:0-17293 GCF_035046505.1 Tiliqua scincoides
GGGGACCAGTTGAATAATGATGTTATGATTAGAAGTTCGCCTGTGAGATTAATTGTGGGGGGGAGGGCCATATTTATTAAGTTAGCTATAAGCCACCAGGATATTGTTAGAGGAAGAATAAGTTGCAGGCCGCGGGCTAGAAGGAGTGTTCGGCTATGGGTGCGTTCATAGTTTGTGTTTGCTAGACAAAATAGTATTGATGAGGTAAGGCCGTGGGCAATTATCAGTAAAATTGCTCCTGTTAGGCTTCATGGGGTTTGAATCAAAGCGGCTGCAATTACGAGGCCTATGTGGCTTACTGATGAGTAAGCGATTAAAGATTTTAAGTCAGTTTGTCGTAGGCAGATTGAGCTGGTTATGATGATGCCTCAAATGGCTAGAATAATAAAGGGGTAGTATAGTTTTGTTGAGAGTGGGTTTAGTAGGGGGGTGATTCGAATGATACCGTAGCCTCCGAGTTTCAGTAAAATTGCAGCCAGAACCATTGAGCCAGCGATAGGGGCTTCCACATGGGCTTTTGGGAGTCAGAGGTGGAGGCCATATAAAGGCATTTTCACTAGGAAGGCGATTAAGCAGGCAAGTCATAGTATGTTATTTGTTCATGAGTGGGGGGTTTCTGGTTGAATTAGGTTTATTATTACTATTGAAATGTTGGAGTATTTAGTGTTTAAAAATAGAATAGCAACTAATAGGGGGAGAGATCCAGCAAGTGTGTAAAATAGAAAGTATGTCCCTGCGGAAAGTCGCTCGGCTTGGTTTCCCCATCGTGTAATAACAATGAGGGTGGGAATTAATGTTGTTTCGAATATAATGTAAAATAGGGTGAATTCGGTTGCGGAGAATGTTAATAATAGGGCAACTTGTAGGGTTGTAATGACTACTAAAAAGTTTCGTTTTCGAGCAAGAGGTTCGTGTTGGAGGTGGTTTTGGCTAGCTAGGGCTATTAGTGGGAGAAGTCAGCAGGAAAGGATTATTAATGGGGCGGAAATTGAGTCAATGTTTAGGTAGGAAGAGGAGAATATTATGCTAGGGTTTAGAGGATACTTAAATCAGACTAGACTTATTAGTGCAAGTAGTATTGAGTAGGAGGTGTATATTGTGAAAAGGATGTTTTGTTTTGATAGAAGGGCTGTTGGAATTAATATAAGGGTAGGTAAAAGAATTTTTAGCATTGTAAGAGGTTTAGGTTTTTAAGATGGTCCGAGCCATGTGTTCGAGAGGTTGCCACTAATAAGGCGAGGCCAGTTCCTGCTTCACAGGCAGAAAAAGCAAGGAGGAGAATGGGAGAAATGTTTGTGGAGGGGAGTTGTAGTGTAGATGAGAATGCTGTAAGTGCTATAAAGAGGGCTAATATTATGGCTTCGATACAGAGTAGTGCGGAAACTAAGTGTGTTCGGTGTAGGGCCAACCCTAAAATTCCGAGTACGAAGGCAGAGGAAAAGGTAAAATATGTTGTCATATGGCAGTCCAGGGTTAAAACCTGGGGCTACTAAGTCGAAATTAGTTGTTTTATTTATACTAACTGCCTACTCTGCCCACTCTAGCCCCCCTGCTAATCATTCGTAAATTAAGCCTAGTGTTAGAAGAATAATGATTGCGGATATTCAGATTAAAGTGGTTGTTGGTTGTATAAGGTTTATGGCTCATGGGATCGGAAGGAGTAGCGCAATTTCTAGGTCGAATAGAAGAAATAGGATTGCAACTAGGAAGAATCGAAGCGAGAATGGTAGACGGGCGGTTCCTAATGGGTCGAAGCCGCATTCATATGGGGAGAGTTTTTCTGTGTCTGGTGATATTTGTGGTAATCAAAAGCTAATAGTAATTAAGATAACTATAAGGGTTGTTGTAATTAAGAATATGGTTGTTATATTCATTACTCTTTCTTAAGGTTTTATTAAGGCTTAGTGATTGGAAATCACTTGTACTGGTTGATACTAAAAGAGCAAGAGCCTCATCAGTAAATTGAGATGTAAAGGAACAGTCATACAACGTCTACGAAATGTCAGTATCATGCGGCGGCTTCAAATCCGAAGTGGTGGTTTGTTGTGAAGTGATATATGATCTGTCGTAGTAAGCAAACAATTAAAAAAGTTGATCCAATAATTACGTGGAGGCCATGGAAGCCTGTTGCCACAAAGAATGTTGACCCGTAAACGCTATCTGAAATAGCGAAAGGGGCTTCATAGTATTCTATGGCTTGGAGGGCGGTGAAGTAAAGGCCCAAGGCAATGGTTAGTGTAAGGGCTTGAATTGCTTCTTTTCGATTATTTTCTATAATAGAATGGTGGGCTCATGTTACGGTAACACCAGAGGCTAGGAGTACAGCTGTGTTTAGAAGGGGTACTTCAAATGGGTTTAATGGGTGAATTCCGCTAGGGGGTCAACAGCCCCCAAGCTCCGGGGTTGGGGCCAGGCTTGAGTGGTAGAAAGCTCAGAAAAAGCCGATAAAAAAGAAGACCTCTGATGTAATAAAAAGGATTATCCCGTATCGGAGGCCTTTTTGTACAGGGACCGTGTGGTGGCCTTGAAAGGTTCCCTCACGGGTGATATCTCGCCACCATTGTAGTATTGTTAGAAGGAGGATAATTAGGCCGATATTCATTAATAGTATATTGTTGAAGTGAAATCAGACGGCGAGTCCGGATGTTATAAGTAAGGCAGCGATTGCGCCTGTTAGGGGCCAGGGGCTTTGGTCTACTATATGATAGGCATGTGCTTGGTGGATCATTAAGTATTTTCTTGTAGGTATAGGCTTAATAGTAAAGTGAAGACGTAGGCTTGAATAATTGCTACTGCGACCTCTAGAATAGTTAAAAGTAAGAGGACAATAAAGGTTAGTGTTGCGGTTGCAGTTATTATGGGTAGTATTACAAATACGGCGGTAGAAATAAGTTGGATTAGCAGGTGACCTGCTGTTAAGTTGGCTGTTAGTCGAACGCCTAGTGCAAGAGGGCGAATGAGTAGGCTAATTGTTTCGATAATAATGAGAACAGGTACGAGAGGGGTTGGGGTGCCTTCTGGTAGAAGGTGGCCTAATGAAAGGGTTGGTTGATTGCGTAAGCCAATTAATACAGTTGCTAGTCATAAGGGTACTGCTAAACCCATATTTATTGATAGCTGGGTAGTTGGGGTGAATGTATAAGGGAAAAGTCCTAGCAAATTGAATAGGAGAAGGAATAATATAAGTGAGGTTAAGAGTGCGGCTCATTTGTGGCCTGGTTTGTTTAGGGGTAATATAAGTTGTTTTACAAATATAAAGATTGCTCATGTTTGTACCGTTTCTAGCCGATTTAAGATAAGTCGGCTTGTTTTTGTAAAAATTAGGGTTGGTGGCAGGATTATTGCTAGGGTGATAAGGGGGATTCCAAGGAGTTGTGGGCTTAAAAATTGGTCGAAGAAGCTTAAATTCATGGTCAGTTTCAAGGTGAGGCTTTAGGTGTGGGGGTGTTTTGGATTGGGAGATTTTGAGAGGTTATTATTAAAGTTTTGGTTTGGAGAATTGTTAATAAGATTGTTCATGAAAGTAGGAGGATTATTAATCAGGGGGCAGGGTTTAATTGAGGCATATCACTAAGGGGGCAGGTGTTGTCTCCTTCTTTAGCTTAAAAGGCTAACGCTGATAAAAGCTTCTTAGTGATGCAGTGAGTATTGTTGTGGTTCAGTCTTCAAAGTGTTTTAGTGGAATTGCTTCTACTACAATGGGCATGAAGCTGTGGTTAGATCCGCAGATTTCTGAGCATTGTCCATAGAACAAGCCTGGGTGAGAAGTGATAAAGGTTGTTTGATTTAGTCGTCCGGGAATGGCATCTGTTTTAATGCCGAGGGCGGGTACGGCCCATGAGTGCAGGACATCTTCTGCGGAGATTAGTATGCGAATTGGGGATTCTATTGGAACTACTATTCGGTGATCTACTTCTAATAGACGGAGGTGTCCTTGAGGGAGGTCTTGTGAGGGAATTATGTAAGAGTCAAATGCGAGATCTTGATAGTCTGTGTACTCATAGCTCCAATATCATTGGTGGCCGAGAGCTTTAACAGTTAGGTGTGGGTTGTTGATTTCATCTATGAGGTAGAGAATGCGAAGGGAAGGGAGGGCAATTAAGATTAAAATGATTGCAGGAAGAATTGTTCAGATTATTTCTACTTCTTGGGCGTCTATGGTATTTGTGTGTGTTAGCTTTGTTGTTATTATTAAAGAAATAATGTATAATACTAAAGCACTAATTAAGAAGACAATTATAATGGCGTGGTCATGAAAATGTAAGAGCTCTTCTATAATGGGAGATGCTGCGTCTTGAAATCCGAGTTGAGCGGGGTGTGCCATCATGAGGCCCATAGGGGCTAACCTATAACTTAGCTCTGACAGGGCTACATAATAAATTTACTAGGGTCTCATGAGAAAGAAGCATCTTGGCTATGTGATTGGCTTGAAACCAGTAGAAGGCGGTTCGATTCCTCCCTTTCTTGAGTTTGTTTGTACATATGTTGGTTCTTCGTAAGTGTGATAAGGGGGTGGGCAGCCGTGAAGTCATTCTAGGTTTGTGTTTGTTAGTTCTAGGGCGAAAACTTCTCGTTTAGCTGCGAATGCTTCTCAAATGATAAACATTATTATGATTACGGCTACTAGAGAAATTAGTGAGCCAATTGATGATAAAGTATTTCAGATGGTATATGCGTCAGGATAGTCGGAGTAACGGCGGGGCATTCCTGATAGCCCAAGGAAGTGTTGAGGGAAGAAGGTCAGATTAACCCCGGCAAATATGACACCAAATTGGACTTTTGTTCAAGTTTGATGAAGTGTATAGCCTGAAAATAGGGGAAATCAATGTACAAAGCCTCCTATGATTGCAAATACGGCACCTATGGATAATACATAGTGGAAATGAGCTACGACGTAATATGTGTCATGAAGAACAATGTCTAAGGATGAGTTGGCAAGTACAATGCCTGTTAGGCCTCCCACAGTAAATAGGAAAATGAAGCCCAGGGCCCAGAGTATGGCAGCATCTCATTTGATTATGCCCCCATGTAAAGTTGCGAGCCAGCTAAATACCTTTACACCTGTTGGAATTGCGATGATTATTGTGGCGGAAGTGAAATATGCTCGGGTATCGACATCCATTCCAACGGTAAATATGTGGTGGGCTCATACGATAAAGCCTAAGAAGCCGATAGATATTATGGCTCATACTATACCCATGTAGCCGAAAGGTTCTTTTTTTCCAGCATAATAGGTTACAATGTGTGAGATTATTCCAAAGCCAGGAAGAATCAAAATGTAGACTTCTGGGTGACCAAAGAACCAAAACAGATGTTGGTATAAAATTGGGTCCCCCCCACCTGCAGGATCGAAGAAAGATGTGTTTAAATTTCGGTCTGTTAGTAGTATTGTGATACCGGCGGCAAGGACGGGTAGTGATAGTAAAAGTAGAACTGCCGTGATTATTACTGATCATACGAATAGAGGGGTTTGGTATTGGGTTATGGAGGGTGGTTTTATGTTGATGCAGGTAGTAATAAAGTTAATGGCCCCAAGAATTGAGGAGACTCCCGCGAGGTGGAGGGAGAAGATGGTTAGATCTACAGAGGCCCCGGCATGGGCTAAGTTCCCGGCTAAGGGAGGGTAGACGGTTCACCCGGTGCCGGCCCCGGCTTCCACCCCCGAGGATGCAAGTAGCAGTAATAGAGAAGGAGGGAGAAGTCAAAAACTCATGTTGTTTATTCGTGGGAAGGCCATATCTGGCGCCCCAATTATTAGGGGGACTAGTCAATTTCCGAACCCGCCGATTATTACAGGCATTACTATAAAGAAAATTATGACAAAAGCATGGGCTGTTACAATGACGTTATAGATCTGATCATCGCCTAGCAGGGCGCCAGGTTGACTTAGTTCAGCCCGAATTAACAGGCTAAGTGCTGTACCAACTATTCCTGCTCAAGCTCCGAAGATTAAGTATAAGGTGCCGATATCTTTGTGGTTGGTTGAGAAGAATCAACGATTAATGGTCACAGGTAAGATGGCCGATAGTAGGTGGCAGGTTGTAGCCCTGTATAGGTGGGTGCCAGTCCCACTCTTATCACAATAGCTTCGTGGTGATTCACGCTAGAGTGCAAATCTAGAGAAGCACACCAAAGGTGTGCCGGAGCTTCTTTTTTTAGAAGAAGCTCAGATTGAAGCCCGCTGGATGGGGCGTTTAGCTGTTAACTAGAAATTTACGGGATCGAGGCCCGTCTGTCTGGGAGGTTTTAGCTTAATTAAAGTGCCTGAGTTGCAATCAGGAGATGTAAGTTAAAGTTTTACATGCCTTCAGGGGCTAGGAGGGTTGAACTCTTATTTAGGGCTTTGAAGGCCCTTGGTTTTGTTAACCTAAGCCTCTTAAAGTATCATTGGGGTTAGGGGTAAGAGGAGTAAGGATGGTAGTAAGAGGGTTGAGATTGTGGTTGTACTTAGTTTAGGTTGGAATCGTCATTTGTGTGTTGTTTGTGTGGTGGTTGGGAACACTGTGAGGGTTGTGATGTAAGATAGTCGTAAGTAAAAGAATAGGCTTAATAGAGCGGAGAGGGCAAGTAGGGCTGCGGTCATTGATAGGTTGTGGGTTGTTAATTCTTGTAAAATTAACCATTTTGGGATAAAGCCTGTTAGCGGGGGGAGCCCTCCTAGAGATATTAGTAGTAAAAATATAAGTGCTATGGTTGAGGGGGAAATTGTTCAAGAGGTGGTTAAATCTTTAATGTTTTTTGCTGTGATGAAGATAAGGATTATAAAGGCAGTAGTTGTTATTATGAGGTATAAAAATAGGTTGAGGAGTATTAAGTTTGAGCTTAGTGTGAGAATTGTAGCTATTCAACCTAGGTGGGCAATTGATGAGAATGCTATGATTTTTCGTGTCTGTGTTTGGTTTATGCCTCCCCACCCTCCGGTCAAGGTTGACAGTAGCCCTATAATTAGAAGTGTATTTGGGTGGATAGCGGGGGCGGCTATATAAAGTAGGGCGAGGGGGGCGAGTTTTTGTCAAGTTGTAATGATTAGTGCTGTTTTTAGTGTTGTGCCTTGTAGGACTTCTGGTAGTCAGAAATGCAGGGGGGCTAGGCCTAGTTTTATGGCTAGAGCTATTGTTATTATGATGCAGGCAGGTTGGTTTGTGAGTTGTGAAATGTCTCAGGTGCTGGTGGATCAGGCATTGATTGTGCTGGCGAATAGGAGTGTGGCTGAGGCAGCAGCTTGGGTAAGGAAATATTTTGTAGCGGCTTCAGTTGCACGGGGATGGTGTTGTTTGGCGATAAGGGGAATAATGGCTAGGGTATTTAGTTCTAATCCGATTCAGGCAAGGAGTCAGTGTGTGCTTGATAGGGTAATGATGGAGCCGGTTGCTACGCTTGAGAGAATCAGTGAAGATATGATTGGGTTCATTAGTATAGGAAGGATTTTAACCAACATTTTCGGGGTATGGGCCCGAAAGCTTAATTAGCTGACTTTACTAGAAAATAGTATAATGAAGTACATAAGATTTTGAGTCTTTTGGTGCAGGTTCGTGTCCTGTTTTTCTAGTGCTTCGAGAAGAAGGAAATAAGGGGATTTTAACCCCTGTGTTTTACTCTATCAAAGTAATCCTTGGGGATTCGGGCATATTTCCTGGTTTATTGTGGGGGGAGTCCTGATAATATTGTTGGGAAAGAGGCATGCCACATTAATAGAGCGAGGGTTAGGGGTAAGAAATTTTTTCATAAGAGGTGTATAAGTTGGTCGTAACGAAAACGAGGGTATGAGGCGCGAGTTCATAAGAATATGATTGTCAGGATAGTTGTTTTTAATATTAGGTTTATTGTGAACACGTCTGGGGGTAGGGAGGTTCCTGGGTTTAGGAAAAGGATGCAGGTTAGGGTATTTATTAGTATGATGTTTGCATATTCAGCTAGGAAAAATAGGGCGAATGGGCCAGCGGCATACTCTACATTAAAGCCAGAGACAAGCTCTGATTCTCCTTCTGTTAAATCAAAGGGGGCCCGGTTTGTTTCTGCTAGTGTTGAGATAAACCATATTATGGCAAGAGGTCATGATGAAATTAGTAGTCATTGGTGTTCTTGTGTAATTGAGAGTATTTGTAGAGTGAAGCCCCCTGTAAGGATAATAATGGTTAGTAAAATAATTCCCAGGGTGACCTCGTATGAGATTGTTTGTGCTACCGCACGTAGGGCGCCAATTAATGGGTATTTTGAGTTGGATGCCCACCCTGATCATAGAATAGAATATACTGCTATGCTTGAGAGGGCTAGTATGAAGAGAAGGCCTAGGTTTATGTCTGCTAAGGTGGCCGGTATTGGGAGGGGGGTTCAAATTATAAGGGCTAGAAATAGGGCTAAGGTCGGGGTTATGATGAAGAGGGCAGGAGAGGAAGAGGAGGGGCGTAAGGGTTCTTTAATAAACAGTTTAATGCCGTCTGCAAATGGTTGTAATAGCCCATAAGGGCCAATGATGTTAGGGCCTTTTCGTAGTTGTATATAACCGAGCACTTTTCGTTCCAGTAGTGTAAGGAAGGCAACAGCTAGTAAGATGGGAATAATATATAATAGGGGATTAATGATATATAAGAGTAATGCATTCATGTATTAGGGAGATGATTTGAACATCTAGTAGAAAGATCTTAGGTCTTTTGCATTCACCTGGCTCTGCCACCCTAATAATTACCCCTTGTCTGGGGGTGTTCTAGGTGCTTTGTTTAGCTTGAGTTTTGTTCAGCTAGTTTTAAGGACGTGTTTATAATATTGGTCCTCTCTTCTTTGTCCTTTCGTACTGAAGAAGTAAGCGTCATAGATAGAAACCGACCTGGATTGCTCCGGTCTGAACTCAGATCACGTAGGACTGTTAATCGTTGAACAAACGAACCTTTAATAGCGGCTACACCATTTGGGTGTCCTGATCCAACATCGAGGTCGTAAACCTTCTTGTCGATAGGGACTCTTGAAGAAGATAGCGCTGTTATCCCTGGGGTAACTTGGTTCGTTGGTCAGTATGACTGGGTCGGCTTTGTACTTTGGCTTGTTAGCCTTGGTGAGAAGTGGTGGTTCTGTGCTCGGAAGTTTTGTTTTGTTCCGAAGTCGCCCCAACTTAAAACTATGGGCTAGGGGCATTAGTGGTGCTTATTAGCGGTCGTTTTAAGCTCCACAGGGTCTTCTCGTCTTATGTGTTTATCCCAGCTTTTGTACTGGGAGATCAGTTTCACTGATTAGCTATAAGAGACAGGTTTGTCCTCATTTAGCCGTTCATACTAGTCTTTATTTAGAAGACAAGTGATTACGCTACCTTTGCACGGTTAGGATACCGCGGCCGTTTAAAAGTTTCACTGGGCAGGCAGGACCTTTAATACTTGTTTAGCTAAAGGCTATGTTTTTGGTAAACAGTTGGGACAAGGTTTTGCTGAATTCCTTTTACAGCTTTTAATCTATCTTTTTAGCACACCGGTGTCGGGTTGACAGTTTTTGTAACAGTTTTGGCTGTTTAATTGTTGTTCCTGTTTTGGTCTGTTAATGTCCAGTAGGTTTTCTATTTCTGGGTCAAGGGGGTGCTTAAGAGAAGGGCTTCTTGTTACTAGTTCTAGCATTAGTTTGTCTATAATAATAGTGTGGCTCGGTAGGTTTTTAGGAGGTGGCAGACACAGGGGGGATTTATTGTCTTTGTGCTGTGACGCTGTGTTTACTGGTGGCTGCTTTAGGGCCTACTGGGCGTAGGTTATGTTGCTTTCTCTCTAAGTCAGGTTGTATCCTATTTCAATGGGGCTGTACCCCCATTGAATACCTTTTAGGTTAAAATGCGTGCTATTGTTTGCTGGAAGTAACCTAAAGTTGAACTAAAATTCATTTATTGAGCAACCAGCTATCACCAAGTTCGTTTGGCTTTTCACCGCTACTACTAGATCTTCCCACTCTTTTGCCACAGAGATGGGTGCACTCTTACAGTTGTCTTGTAGTAGCTCACTTGGTTTCGGGGGTACAGGCTGAAGTTCTCTTTGTCTGTTTTATTCTGGCTGGACCATGATGCAAGAGGTACAAGGGTTTATCTTTGCTTTGTTTTGCTTGTGTGTTTCATTATTCTTTCAGGGTTCCCTTGCGGTACTTTTTCTGTTGCGCCGTTTTGGTTAGGTTCTATCACATATACTAGTTTTGTCGAATGATTTATTTTGTTAATGAGAGGATTTGTTTATGTGATTGGGCTAGTTGTTTGGCTCAAAAAGGTTAGGATCTCACTAACATTTTTCAATTGTAAGTTGAATGCTTTGTTTTAAGCTACTGGTTGTTGTTCCAAGCACGCCTTCCGGTGCGCTTACCTTGTTACGACTTGCCTCATCTATATTGTTAGTATTTTTATATGTTAAGTTTATTTTTGGACGATGAGAGTGACGGGCGGTGTGTGCGCGCTCCAGAGCAAATTTAAGATAAAGACTCTTATTTAGCTTACTTCTAAATCCTCCTTTGGGTGTGTGTTTCATTACACCTTTCGTATTTTTCTGTGGCAGAAAATGTAGCCCATCTCTTCCATTCTATCTGCTACACCTTGACCTGACGTGTTAGTTGTAAACTTTTTTGCCTACTTTGTTTCTTTCACAGGGTAAGCTGACGACGGCGGTATATAGGCTGAGTTGCAAAGAATGGTGGGGTAAAGCGTGGGGTATCGATTATAGGACAGGCTCCTCTAGGATGATGTGGAGCACCGCCAAGTCCTTTGAGTTTCGAGCTTTTCGCTTGTAGTTCTCTGGCGAATGGTTTTGTGTGTTTAACCATCTATGTTTAGGGCTAGGCATAGTAGGGTATCTAATCCTAGTTTGTTTCCTAGCTTTAGTGAGGTTGAATAGTCTTTTATTTGAAGGCATTTTATTGGTGGAGTTCTTGTGCCAATATATTTTACAGTCTTGGCTTGGTTTTCCTTCAATTTTTTTGACATTATTCTGGTCACGCTTTACGCCGAGGGTCATTGTTTTTGGCCTTTCGTATAACCGCGGTGGCTGGCACGAAATTTACCGGCCAAACTTAATCATAGCTAAGTCAAGCTTTCGCTTATTTCTTAATGTTATTCACTGCTGAGTACCCGTGTGGGTGTGGCGTAGCAAGGTGTTGTGGGCTTCGGTTTGTTAGAGATCCTGATACCTGCTCCACTTGGCTATTCGGGGTTGTGTGGGCATTCTCACTGGGGTGTGGAGGCTTGCATGTGTAATTTTGATTAAAAACAATGGCAAGTTTAGGACCAAAACTTTGTGTTTTTGGGGAAATTTGACTCACCCATCTCAGCATCTTCAGTGCTTCGCTTTAAAAATTTTAAGCTACAATAACATAAAATTTTTGTATAAAAGATAAAAAAAATGTATATATAATCATGTTGTAAATATGCATTACGGCACTGATATTAGTATCCACGACTGCATTTACAATCTGTAGAATGCATGAACTGGTCGTGGACAACCGGTAGTTTTAGTTTGGTCAGATCCTGTTTTAGGGGTTTGGCAGGAGTAAATCTGACTAAGTGAGAAATTACCGGTAAGGGGGGTAGGGGGGTTTGCCATAAAAATTAAGTTGTATTTATTTACGTGTATCAAGCTGAACGTCCGCACCTACACCTACACCGACACCTGCGTTGTGGGTGCGCCTGCACCTGTGTACATGTCTGCGTCTGTGAACGCGCCCGCGCACATGCCTGCACTCGCAAACGCACGTGCGCTGCAGGCGCGCCCGCGTGCTCACGTCCACGTCTGCGCACGTTTGCGCTTGCAAACATACGTGCGCTGCAGGCGCGCCCGCGTGCCCACGTCCACGTCTGCGCACACATTTGCACTTGTATTTTCACCTGCGTCGCATGTGTTCACAGGTGCTTTTTCGTACGTTTTAACACGTTTGTTACTAATTTTATGTCATTCAAGCATTAAACGAAATCGCGTGCTCTATACGTGGGAACGTTTATCACGTGCACCGTAGGTCCAGATCGGACGGCAAATTGTAGGCGACCACTTTAGCAAGCGGCTCTGAGATCCACTCCCCCAAAAAAAATAAAAAAGGCCAGATGCATTGGGGGTCGGGATGCTATGATTTCTCGGCAAAGTGTACATTATGCACCAACCAGAAGCATCGTTAAAAGTGAGAAAGTGTTGGGAATCCTTTGACCGCCCCTGAGGTAGGAACCAGAGGCCTTGGAAAAAGTGAGAAATAGCCAACGTACTCCGTGTGTCCCACGGGGCTAGTAACGGGAGTACACGTCATTAAGGGATTGCTGGTTTCTCGGAGATGGCAGAATATAATAGATAACTGTCGAGCAAGAGAGCAGCAGGGGAGAAGGGTGATGGCATCTAATGGGCATGGTTGGGAGAGGGTAGTGTCCTCATGATATGCGTGAGGCGAAGAGGGCAAATGTCCAATTATACATAATATGTGCTAGATCATTCTAATCTAATCTTCTATGATCTGCATGTGTGAAAGAGGAAAATATTCGAGATGTGTTGTAAGTATGAAATCATTAATAATCTGTCTGTTGTGATATGCGTGTGGACAAGAGGTAAATGTCCGATTATACATAGTATGTCTTAGAACCTTAATTTGAAGTCTTTTGTGATATGCATGAGGTTGAAAATTAATTGTTCGATTATTCTTAGTTTGTGATTGATCATTGACTGATTAACCGGATATGATATGCATGAGGACAAGAGGTGAATGTCCGATTATACATAGTATGTGTAAGATCACCAGCAAAGCAATAAAAAGCCGCCAGGGGCGGCCAGATACGGGTGAATTGAGGTAGAGGACAAAAAAGCCGCCAGGGGCGGCCAGATACGGGTGAATTGAGGTAGAGGACAAAAAAGCCGCCAGGGGCGGCCAGATACGGGTGAATTGAGGTAGAGGACAAAAAAGCCGCCAGGGGCGGCCAGATACGGGTGAATTGAGGTAGAGGACAAAAAAGCCGCCAGGGGCGGCCAGATACGGGTGAATTGAGGTAGAGGACAAAAAAGCCGCCAGGGGCGGCCAGATACGGGTGAATTGAGGTAGAGGGCAAAAAAGCCGCCAGGGGGTAGTTTAAAGTTAGAATGCTAGTTTTGGGGACTAGCGGTGGGGGTTTGAGTCCCCTCTCTCTGATGCCTTAGGGGGTCTTAGTTCCCATCTTTGGCTTACAAGACCAATGCTTTGTCTATTAAGCTACTAAGGCTTAGAGTGGGGCTATCATTTGAGTATTTTATCTTCTAGTTTGGCTGTAATTGGTATGAGGAGGAGGAAAATAGCAAAGTAGAGTATTGAGGCAATTTGTCCGATGATGATGAAGGGGTCCTCTACGGGCTGTCCTCCGATTCACGTGAGGATAATGATATTTGATATAAGGAGTCAAAAGACCCCTTGGGATAGGGGCCGGAAGGTGTTTCCTCGTTGCTTTGATGTATGGAGTATGGGTACGAAGATTAGGATTAGGATTGAAAATAATAAGGCAAGAACGCCTCCTAATTTATTTGGGATTGAGCGTAGGATAGCGTAGGCAAAGAGGAAGTATCACTCGGGTTTAATGTGTGGTGGCGTGACTAAGGGGTTTGCAGGGGTAAAGTTTTCTGGGTCTCCTAGTAAGTTTGGGGAGAAGAGGGCTAGTAGGAGGAGAACGAAGATTAATAATGTTAGGCCTAAAAGGTCTTTATAGGTGTAATAAGGGTGAAATGGGATTTTGTCTGTGTTGGAGTTTAGGCCTGTGGGGTTATTTGATCCTGTTTCGTGGAGGAAAAGGAGGTGAAGTATAGAGGTTCCCATGATAATAAATGGCAGAATAAAATGGAATGAAAAGAATCGGGTGAGTGTTGCGTTGTCTACTGAGAACCCTCCCCAGATTCATTCTACCAAGGTTGTTCCGATATAGGGAATTGCTGAAAGAAGGTTAGTAATGACGGTGGCCCCTCAAAAAGATATCTGGCCCCATGGAAGTACGTAGCCCACAAAGGCTGTTGCCATTACAAGGAGAAGAAGAACGACCCCAATGTTTCAGGTTTCTTTGTATATGTAAGAGCCGTAGTATAAGCCCCGTCCGATATGGAGGTAAATGCAAATAAAGAATATGGAGGCCCCATTGGCGTGCAGGTTTCGGATTAGCCACCCGTATTGTACGTCTCGACAAATGTGTGCGATTGATGAAAATGCTGAAGAGATGTCTGCTGTGTAGTGTATAGCAAGGAATAGGCCAGTTAGGACTTGTGCGATTAGACAAAATCCAAGTAGTGAGCCAAAATTTCATCATGCTGAGATATTTGATGGGGTGGGGAGGTCAATGAATGTGTTGTTTACAATCTTTAGGATTGGGTGAGTTTTTCGTAGGTTGTGGGTCATTAGTTTTTGTAGTTGAATACAACAGTGGTTTTTCGTGCCGCAGGTCTTGGTTAAAGTCCAGGCAAAAATTATGGTTTATTTTATTTTTTTATTATCTTTTTGTTTATTGGGGGGGTTGGTGGCTGTTGCCTCAAACCCATCCCCGCTTTATGGTGCGGTTGGGTTGGTGGTTGCTGCTGCCGTTGGGTGTGGTGTGTTGGTTTGATTGGGTAGTTCTTTTGTTTCTTTGGTCTTATTTTTGATTTATTTAGGGGGAATGTTGGTGGTATTTGCTTATTCTGTAGCGTTGGCGGCTGAGCCCTACCCTGAGACATGGGGGAGCTGGTCTGTTGGGTTGTATGTTGGGGGGTATTTTGTTTTGGTGACGGTGTTGTTTGTGGTATTTGGTGGGGGGTGGGTGGTGGAGGGGTTTGGAGTTGTTGGGGTTGATTGTGTAGGGTTACATTTTGTTCGTGCGGACTTTAGTGGGGTGTCTTTGTTATATTCATGGGGGGGTGGCTGTTTATTAATTTCCGGGTGAGGCTTATTGCTGGCTTTATTTGTTGCGTTAGAGCTGTCACGTGGGTTGGCGCGGGGGGCTTTGCGGGTAATTAGATTAAAATAAAAATGAGCACCGAGGTCATAAATAGGACAAATATGATTAAGTAGGCTTTAATAAGACCTTTGTTGGCAGTAGAAATGCTGTTGACCATGGGGGTGTTGGTTATTGTTAGTATTTTTGGACCAATTTTTTCATACCATAGTTGGTCGTTTAGGTGTGAGGCAAGGTTTTGTCCTTGTATGAGTGAAATGTTTGGGTGGGTTCGGTGAATGATTATGTTGAAGAATCCTAGTTGGTTTGAGAAGTTGTTTAACTTATTATGTTTTGGAGTCAAGAGTGTTGTTGTTTGGGTGGCTAGTTCTAAAGCATATAAAAGGCCTAAGATTGTTACGAGTAATGCGGACAGTTTTATGTTTGTTGATATGGTTAATGCTGTTGTTTTGATTGGAAGAACAGAGGAGATAAGGAGTAAGCCAGTTAAAATGCTTCCTGTTGCGAGGCGAACAAGGGGGTTGGTTAGGGTTTTATTGTTTTCGGAAATGATGACAAGAGTGTTCCCTCGGGAGGTGTTTATTTGTACGTAGAAGATTAGTCGTAGGCTGTAGGCGGCCGTTAGGGCCGTTGCTGTGAGAGTTAGTATTAGGGCTCAGGCGTTAAGGTAGGAGGTATTTATTGTTTCGATGATGGTGTCTTTTGAGAAAAAGCCGGATAGAAAGGGGGTTCCTATTAGGGCAAGGCTGCCGATGGTTAGGCAGGAGGTGGTAACGGGTATTGCTTTGTTAATGCCTCCTATCTTTCGGATGTCCTGTTCGTCTGATAAATTATGAATGATCGACCCAGAACAGAGGAATAACATGGCTTTAAAGAATGCGTGGGTTGAAATATGAAAGAAGGCTAGTTGTGGTTGGTTTAATCCTACGGTGACCATTATCAACCCAAGCTGGCTTGAGGTTGAGAAGGCGATGATTTTTTTAATATCGTTTTGTGTGAGGGCACAAATTGCTGTGAATAAGGTTGTTATTGCACCTAGACAAAGGCAGGTGGATAGGGCTGTTGTGTTTGTTTCTAATAGGGGGTGGAGGCGAATTAGTAGGAATACACCTGCCACAACCATTGTGCTGGAGTGGAGTAAGGCAGAGACGGGAGTAGGACCTTCTATGGCTGCTGGTAATCATGGGTGAAGGCCAAATTGGGCAGACTTTCCTGCGGCAGCTAAGATTAAACCCAAGAGGGGGACAAGGGTGACTGAGTTTGGGTTAGTAAATAGTTGATGAAATTCTCAGGTGGTTGTGTTTATAGCAAGTCAGGCTATTGTTAGGATAAGGCCAATATCCCCAACTCGGTTATAAATGACTGCCTGTAGGGCGGATGAGTTTGCGTCGGAACGTGAGAATCATCACCCGATTAATAGAAAGGATATAATTCCAACCCCCTCCCACCCAATAAAAAGCTGGAAGATATTATTTGCGGTAACAAGAATTAATATAGCTAGTAAGAATAGGAGAAGATACTTAAAAAATCGGTTGATAAAGGGGTCTGAGGTCATATATCATGCGGCAAACTCCAAGATGGATCATGTGACAAAGAGTGCGATGGGTAAAAATGTAATTGCGTAGGTGTCTAGCATGAAGCTAATGTTGATGCTAAAATTAGAGATGTTGATTCAGTGGATGTTTGTAGTTGTGAATTCTAGTCCATAGTTAATGAAGATAAACAGGGGGATTATGCTGGTAAAAAATGCTGTTTGCACAGCTACCTTTACATGGGAGAGGTGTCATTGGTTTTGTAGAGGGTATAGGGTTATTGTGATGGGAATTATTAGGAATAGAAAGGTAGCGGCTATGGTGGTGTGGGGGATGTTGTGCATGTACTTTTACTTGGAATTGCACCAAGAATTTTGGCTCCTAAGACCAATGGATTAAACTCTGATCCTTTAAAAGTGAGGAGTCTGGGGGGTTAATCCCAGGACGCAGAGTTAGCAGTTCTTTGTATACAATACCCCTCGGTCATTAAGAAGGTTTGAACTTCTATTTTTAGATCCACATTCTAATGTTTTTGTTAAACTATGACAACAAGGAAGGGGGCCTATGATTAGTTCGGGTTTTATTATAAGTATAAGTATCGGGAGGATGTGTAGGACCAGTAGCAGGTGTTCTCGGGTGTATGTCGGGTTTGTTTGGATAGCGTGTTGTGGGAGCTTTCCTCGTTGGGTTGTTAAAAATATATGAAGTGAGTAGGTGGCTGTTAAGAGAGTGCCTACTCCTGTTATGAGGATTGTTAGGGGGGACCAGTTGAATAATGATGTTATGATTAGAAGTTCGCCTGTGAGATTAATTGTGGGGGGGAGGGCCATATTTATTAAGTTAGCTATAAGCCACCAGGATATTGTTAGAGGAAGAATAAGTTGCAGGCCGCGGG